>NC_086107.1:43839012-44139012 GCF_963921235.1 Mobula hypostoma | reverse complement strand
CACTAAATTTGTAATAGTGAGGTCACTGATAGTCAATAAATGAAGAAGCAATCCAGAAATCTTTAATGACTGCAGTGTGGCAGCTCGCCCACGCAGCAAGCGAACCGGCTCCAGCAGTCGCTGGTGAGCCCGAAGCCAACGGCATCCGAGAGGACTCTGAGTGTGGGGCAGACCTCGGCCCGGAAGCCAACGTCGCTTCCGCCCCGCTAAGAGTGGGAGTTGGTGGGAGTGGGTACTTAAGCGCGCGCCGATTCAAACAGTAAACGGTTCAACCCGACCCTGCTCGAGTCAGTGTGTTGTTTTCACTTGTATCGTATCAGCTCGACTACATTGGTGACCCTGACGGTCCAACGGCATTTGGACCCAACATGAACGACTCGGCTCTGCAGAATGCAGTTTCCCTTAAACTGCCAACCTTCTGGACCACCCAACCCCTGGTCTGGTTTGAACAAGCAGAGGCCCAGTTCCAGCTCAGGCAAATTGTCTCAGACACCACTAAGTATTACTACGTGGTGGGCGCCCTCGACCAGGAGACAGCGGGTCATGTTATCGACTTTCTGCGTCAGCCCCCAGCAACAGACAGGTACGAGGATTCAAGGGCCTGTTAATCCACACATTTGCCCTCTCCCGTCACGAACGGGCCGTGCGGATACTACATATGGATGGCCTAGGTGACCGCGCACCATCAGCCCTGATGAGCGACATGCTAGCGCTGGCAGACGGCCATAAGCCTTGCCTGCTGTTCGAACAGATCTTCTTGGAGCAAATGCCAGAAGACATCCGCCTCCTGCTAGCAGATGAAGACTTCAGAGACCCGCGCGAGCAGCCACCTCGCGCGGATGTGCTTTGGCACGCCAAACAAATTGGCGGAACCACCATCGGAATTAGTGCTGCGGCACGGCGGAAAGCCCAGCCCTCCCACACCCCAGCAGTGGAGCACCAAACACCCACACCAAGGGACGGCACCACTTCTGAGTCGGTGTATTTATCATCAAAGGTGGGGTTCCGGGGCCGCCATGCACGTTCCAGGGAAACGCCAGGACCAGCCGTCGCTGATGGCTACAGTGGCTGGTCACCATGATAGCCTCCTCTATGTTTGGGACAAGCTCTCCGGGCGAAGATTCCTGGTGGACACAGGGGCGGAAGTCGGTGTCCTACCCCCCTCGAGCCAAGATACCCGAACTAGAAGAACAGGTCCGGAACTTACGGCAGCCAACAGCAGCACCATCTGCACCTATGGCACAAGAACTATCCCCTTGCAGTTCGGTTCCAGCCGCTTTACATGGACATTTACGCTGGTCGCAGTGTTACAGCCATTGCGAGGTGCGGACTTCCTCTGCATGCACTGCCTGCTCGTGGATTTGAAGGGGCGACGATTGTTCGATGCGAAGACGTTCCAGTCTTTCTCCCTCGATGAGGCCAGGTTACCGGCCCCGCACCTGGACTCCGTCACTTATTCCAACAACGAGTTCGCCAGAGTGTTATCGGAGTTCCCATCTATCATCACGCCGCAGTTTTCCTCAACAAACCCCAAGCGCGGCGTGATGCACCACATCCCCACACAAGGACCTCCCCTTCCTGCCCGGGCCCGCAGGCTACCGCCCGACAAGCTCCGCCTCGTGAAGGAGGAATTCAAGAAGATGGAGGGGAGGGGAATTGTGCGGCGTGGGCCTCCCCACTCTATATGGTGCCCAAGTCCGTGGGAGGGTGGAGACAGTGCAGTGACTATCGGAGGCTGAATGATGCCACCACGTCCAATCGCTATCCGGTACCGCACATCCAGGACTTTATGGCCAACCTGCACGGGGCACGCACCTTTTCGATGACACCCTTGGTCCGAGGGTATCATTAGATCCCCGTCCACCCAGATGATGTACCCAAAACGGCCCTCATTACCCCCTTTGGCCTGATTGAGTTCCTCAGGATGCCGTTCGGGCTCAAAAATGCGGCGCAGACTTTCCAGCGCTTGATGGACGCAGTAGGGTGAGGTCTGGACTTTCTGTTTATCTGCCTGGATGACATACTTATCGCCAGCCGCTCCTGCCAGGAACATCTAGCACATCTACTCCTGCTATGCCGCCGCCTAAGCAACTACAGCCTGGCTATCAACCCCGCCAAGTGCCAGTTCGGCCTACCCGCCATCGACTTCTTGGGACACCGGATCGACCGCCATGGAGCTGTTCCTCTGCTGGCGAAAGTTGAGGCCATCTGCCAATTCGCCAGGCTCAGCACTGTTAAAGGCCTGCAGGAGTTTGTTGGGATGGTTAACTTTTACCACTGTTTCCTGCTCTCAGCAGCCTGGATCATGCTGCCCCGTTTTGGCTTGATGTCCGGCAAGGTCAAAGAGGTCACCTGGACAGAGGAGGCAAAGGCAGCTTTCAAACAAGCCAAGAACACGCTAGCAAACGCCATGCTCCTAGTCCACCCCCAGGTTGACGTCCCCACTGCCCTCACTGTGGATGCCTCCGACGTGGCAGTTGGCGGCGTGCTCAAGTAGCTCATCGAAGGCAGTGGAAGCCACTCGCCTTCTTCAGCCGGCACCTATGACCCCCAGAACTTAAGTACAGCGCTTCCAATAGGGAGCTGCTGGCCCTGTACCTTGCCATCCGGCACTTCAGATACTTCCTGGAGGGGAGAGAGTTCACGGTCTTCACAGACCACAAGCCCCTCACTTTCGCGTTTGCCCGTGGTCGGGCTGCCAACAACACCATCTGTCGTTCATCTCAGAGTTTGCCACCACGATCAAGCATATCTCTGGGAAGAACAACGTGGTGGCAGATGCGCTGTCACGAACCTCCATCCAATCAGTGTACTCTCTGTCTTTGGGGGTGGACTATGCAGCGTTAGCTGAGGTGCAACGGCTAGACGGAGAGATGCCGGCGTACCGAACCACAGTCTCAGGACTCTACCTCGAAGACATACCCACTGGGCTCGAAGGTAAGAAGCTCCTTTGCAATGTGTCCACTGGGCAACCTCGGCCCATTGTTCCGATTGCTTGGAGGCGCCGAATTTTTGACACCTTGCACGGTTTAGCCCACTCTTCCATCCAAGCAACCATCCGGCTGATCGAAGACAGATTTGTGTGGCATGGCCTATGCAAGGAGGTCGGGCACTGGGCCAGAACATGCACGCACTGTCAAACCTCCAAAATCCAGAGGCACGTGAGGGCCCCACTGCAACCCTTCCAGCCGACACATAGGAGGTTTGAACATGTCCACGTGGACATCACCGGCCCACTGCCGGTTTTGAGAGGAGCGAGATACCTTGTCACCATAGTGGACAGTTTCACGAGGTGGCCAGAAGCTGTCCCACTCGCTGACACGGCCACAGAGACATGCACCAGAGCCCTGATTACCACCTGGGTGGCACGGTTCGGACTCCCAGCCCACATCACTTCAGACAGGGGTGCGTAGTTCACATCGGCTTTGTGATCTGCGCTGGCACAACTACTCGGAACCCAGCTCTACCGAACAACTGCTTACCACCCACAGTCTAACGGCCTGGTGACACGTTTCCACAGTCACTTGAAGTCGGCCCTGATAGCACGCCTCCGAGAGCCAGACTGGGTGGATGAACTCCCCTGTGTGCTGCTTGGTATCCGCACGGCACCCAAGGAGGACCAGGCCGCATCGTCAGCCGAACTGATTTACGGTGCCCCGCTCACGGTTCCTGGTGAGTTTGTGACAGCACCCCGTGGCCCAGAAGACACAACTGCTGGGGTCCTAACTAAACTCTGGGAGCGGCTTGGAACACTTGCTCCAGTCCTGACGTCCCATCACGGAACAACACCCTCTTTCGTGCCCAGGGACTTACAATGGAGCAAGTATGTTTTCGTTCGCCGAGGCGCGCACAGACCACCCCTGCAGTGACCATACGAAGGACCCTACAAGGTGATGCACCATAATGGAGCGACCTGCGTTCTCGACATCGGCGGTCGGGACAAGACTTTTACCATTGACTGTCTCAAACCGGCGCATCTGGACCTTGAACACCCAGTTGCGGTACCACCCCACGACGTCGAGGCCGGCCACCTAAAAGAATTGAGAGTGTGCAGGCTGTGGACTCTGTACCTCCTATCGCCAGATCTTGGCGGCGGGGGGGTGGGGTCATGTGGCGGCTCACACATGCAGCAAGAGAACTGGCTCCAGCAGTCGCCAGCCAGCCCGCAGCCAACGGAAACCGAGAGGACTCTGAGTGCAGGGCAGAGCTCGGCCCGGAAGCCGACGTCGCTTCCGCCCCGCAGAGAGTGGGGATTGCTGGGAGCGGGTACGTAAGCACGCGCCGATTCAAACAGGAAACAGTTCAACTCATCTCTGCTTGAGTCAGTGTCTTGTTTTCACTCGTAGCGTATCAGCGTGACTACAGCATGACTCTTTGCTACATATCAGTAGCCAAGAGAATTCTTCCACACTTTGCCCACCCCAATTGTACATTTGAGTTTCTGACCATATCTGACAAATACATTTTGTTGCCAAGCTGACAACGTCTTTGGACTTAAGATAGGCCCATTAGTAACTAGATCTTTTACACAGGACATAAAACAATCTATTGCAGGAGCCATTCTACCAGTTGCTCATTCCGCAGATGGTAGTAATTCAGAATTTACAATGCAACAAACATTTTATTATTAAGTAAATAAATGGCTAGCCATAAAGACAATTGTAAAGCTTGACACAATAAATATTTCCCATTATAGATTATTACACTTATTAAGTAATAATCCTGAGAAAACTAAAGAAATTTGGCCTGTCCCCTCATACCCTTACTAACTTTTATAGATGCTCCATAGAAAGCATTCTTCCAGGGTGCATCACAATCTGGTATGGAAGTTGTCTTGTCCAAGACCGGAAAAAGCTGCAGAAGACCGTGAACACGGCGCAGCACATCACACAAACCAATCTTCCGTCCTTGGACTCACTTTACACCGCATGCTGTCGGAGCAGTGCTGCCAGGATAATCAAGGACACGACCCACCCAGCCAACACACATTTTGTCCCTCTTCCCTCCGGGAGAAGGCTCAGGAGCTTGAAGACTCGTACGGCCAGATTTGGAAACAGCTTCTTTCCAACTGAGACAAGACTGCTGAACGGACCCTGACCCGGATCTGGGCCGTACCCTCCGAATATCCGGACCTGCCTCTCGTTTTTTTTTGCACTACCTTACTTTCCATTTTTCTATTTTCTACTTATAATTTAGATTTTTAATATTTACTATCGATTTGTAATCCAGGGAGTGGGAAGCGCAGAATCAAATATCGCTGTGATGATTGTACATTCTAGTATCAATTGTTTGGCGACAATAAAGTATAAAATATAAAGTATGACGTATAAATTCTGTTATGTGGCAGTGTGGGAGATAACAAAAGTTGATTCCCATTAAAAAATCAAGTAAATAGTTAATGAAATGATAATATTTAAAACCCTTAAATACTATTATGGGAGTACTATGTGAGCTATTTTTACCCAATTTTGTTTTCCATATTCAATGTGAACACATACAAACCACATTTCCAGAAAAGTTGGGATATTTTCCAAAATGCAATAAAAACAAAAATCTGTGATACGTTAATTCACGAGAACCTTTATTTAACTGACAAAAGTACAAAGAAAAGATTTTCAATAGTTTTACTGACCAACTTAATTGTATTTTGTAAACATACACAAATTTAGAATTTGACGACTGCAACACACTCAACAAAAGTTGGGACAGAGGCATGTTTACCATTGTGTTACATCGCCTTTCCTTTTAATAACACTTTTTAATCGTTTTGGAAATGAGGATACTAATTGTAGTAGATTTGCAATTGGAAATTTTGTCCATTCTTGCTTGATATAAGACTTCAGCTGCTCAACAGTCCGTGGTCTCCGTTGACTGATTCTCCTCTTCATGATGCACTATACATTTTCAATAGGAGATAGATCTGGACTGGCAGCAGGCCAATCAAGCACATGCACTCTGTGTCTACAAAGCCACGCTGTTGTAGCCCGTGCAGGATGTGGTCTGGCATTGTCCTGCTGAAATAAGCATGGACGTCCCAGGAAGAGACATCGCCTTGATGGCAACATATGCCTCTCTAAAATTCTAATATACGCCTCAGAGTCCATAACAGATACTGGCTTTTGCACCTTTCGCTGATAACAATCTGGATGGTCATTTTCATCTTTGGCACGGAGAACTCGACGCCCGTTTTTTCCGAAAACTAGCTGAAATGGGGACTCATCTGACCACAGCACACGGTTCCACAGTCTTTCGGTCCATCTGAGATGAGCTCGGGCCCAGAGAACTCGCTGGCATTTCTGCATAGAGTTGACATATGGTTTCCTCCTTGCGTAATACAGTTTCAAGATGCATTTCTAGATGCAGCGACGGACTGTGTTGAGTGACAATGGTTTTCCAAAGTACTCCCGAGCCCAGGTGGCTATAATTGTCACAGTAGCATGACGGTTTCTTAGGCAATGCTGCCTGAGAGCTCGAAGATCAGGTGCATTCAACAGTGGTTTCCGACCTTGCCCTTTACGCACTGACATGTCTCTGAATTCTCTGAATCTTTTCACAATATTATGTACTGTAGATGTTGAAAGACCTAAATTCTCTGCAATCCTGCATTGAGAAATGTTCCTTTTGAACTGACTAACAATTCTCTCACAAATTTTGGCACAAAGGGGTGAGCCACGACCCATCCTTGCTTGCAAAGACTGAGCCTTTGATGGACGCCATTTTTATACCCAGTCATGATACCTCACCTGCTACCAATTAGCCTCCTTAATGTGGAGTCTTCCAAACCGGTGTTACTTGAATATTCTGTGTACTTTTCAATCTTATTTTAACTCTGTCCCAACTTTTGTTGAGTGTGTTGCAGCCATCAAATTCTAAATTTGTGTATATTTACAAAATACAATTAAGTTGGTCAGTAAAACTATTGAAAATCTTTTCTTTGTACTTTTTGTCAGTTAAATAAAGGTTCACGTGAATTAACATATCACAGATTTTTGTTTTTATTGCATTTTGGAAAATATCCCAACTTTTCTGGAAATGGGGTTTGTATTACAATGCTTGCTGAACCGATCACAATAACTCTTTAAAACATGACACCAAGCTGAATTTTACAGGATTTTTTGGTTTTGTACATCACAGTTTCTGAAACAGATGGAATTGAAATATGCAAAGCATTGTCTGAGTTCTGATTTGTATGTTTGCATGAGTTTAGAACAAAAACATATTAACTTACTATTCCATCTAAGAGTGGGAACCCAATTTGTCTACTCTACATAACTTGAACTTGAGAATTAAAGATAAATTAGTATGATTATTTATTTTACTATAGGGTAGAAGGAGATAAAATTCTAACATTATAATTATTTATAAATCAAATACTCAGTGGGGGGGGTTGGTATCTCTAACTCATAAATGGGAGAACAGTTATGCGTCAGATTTCATCAATATTCATATTCTTAAAAAAGCTAATTTCTGGAATTTGTTGGAGTAACAACTTCCCTACAATTGTCTATCTGTTCCTCAGGGAGTGAAAAACAAAATCAAGAAAGATTCCCACATTTAAGAGCAACATCGAAGTCTGTGCTATAAAGATCCATGGGGCCTTTGCAGAGGGTAAGATCAAGGTTGGATTAACTGCCCTTCACAGTCTAAGAAGTTTGTAGATGATTGCAATTTTTATTCTCACTGGGCCAACCTGGCAAAGGCCACAGAACAAACATGTAGCAAACTTAATATTACAAAAACTCAAGGCTATAACGTTAAGGCGATAGGGGGAAAGTTCAAACAGATATGCCAGGGCAAATTCTTCGACACGGAGAGTGGTAATTGTCTGGAATTTACTACCAGTGGTTTTGGTGAAGGTAGATATGATAGAGTAATTTAAAAGGTTCTTAGAAGGGCATATGAATGTCAGAGTCAGAATCAGAATCAGAATCAGAATTAGGTTTATTATCACCAGCATGTGATGTGAAATTTGTTAACTTAGCAGAAGTAGTTCAATGTATTATATAACATAGAAGAAAAGGGGGGAAAATAATAAACAAATAAGTAAATCAGTTACAGTATATGTATGTTGAATAGATTGAAAATCATGCAAAACCAGAAACAATATATATTAAAAATGCAAAGTAATGTTCACAGGTTCAATGTTCATTGAGGAATTGGATGGCAGAGGGGAAGAAGCTGTTCCTGAATCACTGAGTTTGTGCCTTCAGGATTCTATACCTCCTACCTGATGGTAACAATGAGAAAAGGGCATGTCTTGGGTGCTGGGGGTCCTTAATAATGGAAGCTGCCTTTCTGAGGAAGCGCCCAGCAGCATCTCTACTTTCTGCGAAGGCTGAGAAAAATCTATCCCCCACCCCCCCATCCTCACCAGATTCTACAGAGGAAGTATCGAGAGCATCCTGAGCAGCTGCATCATTGCCTGGTTCGGGAATTGCACCGTCTTGGATCGCAAGACCCTGCAGCGGATAGTGAGGTCAGCTGAGATGATCATTGGGGTCTCTCTTCCCGCCATCACAGACATTTACACTACACGCTGCACCCATAAAGCCAACGGCATTATGAAGGACCCCACGCACTCCTCACACAAATTCTTCTCCCTCCTGCCATCTGGCAAAGGTACCGAAGCATTCGAGCTCTCACGACCGGACTGTGCAACAGTTTCTTCCCCCAAGCCATCAGACTCCTTAATACCCAGAGACTAGACTGACATCTACATCATTTATTATTATATTGTAATTTGTCCTCTACTGTGCCTATTGTCTTGTTTATTATTTATTGTACTGCCCTGCACTGTTCTGTGCACTTTATGTAGTTCTGTGTAGCTCTGTAGTCTAGTGTCGTGATTGTGTTGTTTCATGCAGCACCATGGTCCTGGAGGAACGTGTACTGTGTACTGTACTAGAAGCTTATGCTCGAAATGACTTGACTTGACAGAGACACCGCTCCTTGAAGATGTCTTGGTTACTTTGTAGGCTAGTACCTAAGATGACACTGACTAAACTTATGACCCTCTGCAGCTTCTTGTACAGTGGCCAACCCCCAAACCAGACAGTGATGCAGTCTGTCAGAATGCTCTCCCCGGTACATCTATAGATGTTTTTGAGTGCATTTGTTGACATACCAAATTTCTTCAAACTCCTAAAAAGTATAGTCACTGCCTTGCCTTCTTTATAGCTAGCTGCATTGATATGTTGGGACCAGGTTAGGTCCTCAGAGATTTTGACACCCAGGAACTTGAAACTGCTCACTCTCTCCATTTCTGATCCCTCTATGAGGAGTGGTATGTGTTCCTTCATCTTACCTTCCTGAAGTCCACAATCAGCTTTTATGTCTTACTGATGTTAAGTGCAAGGTTGTTACTGTGACACCACTCCACTAGTTGGTATATTTCGCCCCTGTACAGCCTCTCGTCTCCACCTGAGATTCCACCAATAATGGTTGTATCATCAGCAAATTTATAGATGGCATTTGAGCTATGCCTAGCCACACAGTCATGGGTATAGAGAGAGTACAGCAGTGGGCTAAGCACACACCCCGGAGGTGCACCAGTGTTGATCGTCAGAGAGGTGGAGATATTATCACCAATCTGCACAGATAGTGGTCTTCTGGTTAGGAAGTTGAGGGTCCAATTGCAGAAGGAGGTAGAGAGGCCCAGGTCTGTAACTTATCATTCAGGATTGTGGGAATAATGGTGTTAAGTGCTGAGCTATAGTTGATGAACAGCATCCCAACATAAGTGTTTGTATTATCCAGGTGGTCTAAGGCCATGTGAAGAGCCATTGAGATTGCATCTGCCATTGACCTACTGTAGCAATAGGCAGATTGCAATGGGTCCAGCTCCTTGCTGAGGTGGGAGTTCAGTCTAGTCGTGACCAACCTCTCAAAGCATTTCATCACTGTCGATGTGAGTGCTACCGGGCGATAGTCATTAAGGCAGCTCACATTGTTCTTCGTAGGCACTGGTATAATTGTTGCTTTTTTTTGAAGCAAGTGAGAACTTTCGCCCCTAGCAGTGAGAGGTTGAAAATGTCCTTGAATACTCTTGCCAGTTGGTTGGCACAGGTTTTCAGAGCATTACCAGGTACTCCATCGGGACCTTCTGCCTTGCAAGGGTTCACTCTCTTCAAAGACAGCCTAACATTGGCCTCCGAGACAGAGATCACAGGGTCACCGGGTCCAGCAGGGATCTTCACAGCTGTCAGCTGTAGTTATATTCTCCCTTTCAAAGTGGCCATAGAAGACGTTAAGTTCATCTGATAGTGAAGCATTGCTGCTATTCATGCTATTTCGTTTCACTTTGTAGGAAGTAACATCTTACAAATCCTGCCAGAGTTGTCATACATCCAATATTGCCTCCAATCTCATTTAAAATTGTCGCTTCACCCTTGAGATAGCCCTCTGCAAGTCATACCTGATTTTCTGGTACAGACCTGGGTCACCAGCCTTGAACGCCACAGATCTAGCCTTCAGCAGATGACGTAACTCCTGGTTCATTCACGTATGTAGAAAATGGAGGGATAGGGACCATGTGCAGGCAGAAGGGATTAGTTTAATTAGGTGTCATTAATTTAATTAGTTCGACACAATATTTTGGCCAAAAGATCTGTCCCTATACTGTACTGTTCTATGTTCTAAAGATACCCTAAACACCACACTTATCAGAAAAAAATTAGATATCAAAATGTTAGGGGATATTAGGGCAAATAAATAAATGATCAGAAATTTTAATAGTTTAAACTCTACTAGCAAATAAACACTCTAAGAACAAGCAGAAGCTCAGCAGTAAAATTTTTGAGATACCAGACTAATATACAAAGTCCTGGATTAATTCCAGACAATGAGTTCAAATTGTAGCATCACATCAGGGAGAAATTAAATAATGGAAATGAAGACTATTCGAATGAAAAGCTAGAGTGGCCATGATATTGCTGGATTGGATTGTAAATATCCATTTGGTTATAAATATTCACAAGAAACTAAGTCTACTCTTCTGAGTTGGTTTCTGCCTACAGTATATGTAACATGAGAGACATAGTAATGTGATTGACTTCTACCTGCCCTCTGAAATATCCAGACAAGCCATGAAGTTCAAGGGGCATTTGTGGATGAACAATACATGCTGCTGTTCTAAGACATAGGAAAATGCAATTTGGGCATCAAGTGAACACTAATCCAGAGTAAACCCGTCCAATGTCTGATTTTCATGTAACCTTCACAACTCTGCACATTTCTATTAATTCCCTTCAGATTTTAACACTCAATTACACACTAGGGGCATCTGCAGTACTCATTTAAACTCCCAGCTCTAATGACTTTGTGATTTGGAATGAAATGACAGTATCCAGAAGAACCCGCACAAGGTCAGAAGGGAGATATGCAAACTCCACACAGTCTACAAGAGGTATCAGAAATGAACGTGGGTCACTGATGCTGTGAGACAACAGCTCTAATGGCTGTGCCACTGTGTCAACCGTGCCAACCATTGTCAGTAATATTAACCTACAGTCTATAAATAACTATAACTTGGTATTTGGACCTAATTGCTAGGGCTGAGACCTGGGCTCATAAATTGCAGCTATACTAAACATCAGGATCATTTCTGTTAATGGAAGTTATCATTTAAAGAAGTTTAACGATGTTAAAGTGGAGCGATGGCTCTACACTAAACTGAACACCAGATCCTCATAGTTAAATTTCTTCCCCAATTAGCTTGCTTCCTCTCTAGATTTCTAATCACACTTTTCTGGTTTTGTTGGCTACTCTATACTCCATGGAAACAAATGCTCAGTTTCTCTTTGAAACATTCAGCTGAGTCCATGGCCAACCTAGATCTAAAGATGATGGTCTGAATGTACAAAGACGTAAACTTCAAATGCAATGAAATCCAGTTCCAGCAATGTGTCACCTCCAATATCACTTAGCCATTATATTAGTCCCCAAATGATAAAAAGAGAGAGAAAAAATAAATAGGTTTCACGTAGAGTGCGAGATTGCTGTAGCAATACACAATCCTATGTAAACCATTTTAGGGCCTTCACTAATCAAACTTTATGATCACCAAATTAAAATTTGTTTATTAATTTTAGTTGATAAAAACACTGAAATAAATAATGATGGTGATAATGGATGGTCAGCTATAAGTTCAATGTGAAGAGGGAGCTAACTAGATGCCTTCTCCCAGTTTCACTTTCGTGGTAATCTGTGTCTTACCTGCAAATTCATTAAAGTGGTTTCCAATATCATAGGCTTGGTAGTTGTACCCGGCGTATTCATAATCAATGAACTTTACATCTCCTAAGAAAGAGGCAATATTTATCTGTTAATATTTATTTAATGAACTTCAACTTTTAGTCCAACTTTTAATCTAAAAGCAAAAAAAACACAGATGTTGGAAATCTGATATAAAAACAGAAGATACTGCTTATGTTTGACAGAAAAGCAGAATTAATGTTTCATATCATGATGTTTCATTACAGTCATTCAACATTTCTGTTGATAGGTCATTGGCTAATTTTCCAGCTTTTTCTATTGTCATTTGCAATAAAAGTTCACCTCACAACACTGAATATATTTTTCGGATTGAAGCCATGCGTACATTCTTTAACATCATCATGACCTCCACTTTTGTTGACGGATTTATTGAGTTTAGTAGGAGTACAGTCCAGTTGTTCTCAGAGCCTCAGATACCTCAGATAAGCAGCTGCCATAAGACCATTGAGCCATATGATATAGATGCAGAATTAGGCCATTCAGCCCATAAAATCTGCTGTGCTGTTCAACCTGGCTAATTGTCTTTCTCAACTGCATTCTCCACCTTTTCCCTGTAAACCTTAAACCCCTCACCGATCAAGAAGCTATTAATCTCTGCCTTAAGTACATTTAATGCCTTGGTTTCCACAGCACCCTCCCCCTACCCACCACGGCAACAGATTCTACAGATTCACCACTTTCTTGTTGAAGAAATTCTCAATTTCAGTTCTAAGGAGATGCCTCATTATTCTGTGGCTGTGCTTGGATTCTAGACTCTTTTACCAATGGAAATATCCTCTACACGTGCACTCTATCCATGAAATTATATTGCAACCAGGAGCTTTGTCTTATTTCAATCCATGCCCTTCCCCAAACAAAAGCAATAAAGTCAACACTAACAAGCCACATACTGAGGAAGGGTCTAGGGACAAAACGTCAACTGTTTGTTCATTTCCATGGATGCTGCCTGACCTGCTGACTTCCTCCAGCATTTTATGTGTACTGCAGTGGATGAGAATAGTTAAAACTGCAGAGAGTAAATTTCCCTAACTCATGTTGCCTCAAGGTTAAGAACCTCGAGTTTGGCACTTCCTCCCAAAAGTGTCTTAGTATTTTGTCGCAAGGTTGCAGATTTTGGAGCCAGGGCCCTGTGGAAGAAGAGACATTAGAATGGAGCAGAGTGAAAGTTGCATAGTCATAGAGATGTTTCTCATCAAAACCCAATATTATTAATGTTTTTGTAGATTGTTGCTTTGTCATTGAGATATACATATCATATAAAGATTGTGGCATGTTTGGTTTCTTTTCCATGACACCAGGAAAGCAGAAAATTGCAGATTTTTTTCTCAATTAGGATATTCTGTTTAGTTGTGAGGAGCAAGTTCAGCTGGACAGTAGGAAGACAGTAGGATTAACTATTTGATGGGACAAGATTTGAACCAGCGTGTCTAATTTCAATGAGAACGTAATGGATCCTCACAAGAATGTAATCAAACAAATATTAATGCTGAACTCATTCGAGCTTTACAGAAGCTTGATCAAAAATGTAGCTTCTAAACCTAAAAGAAGGAAAAAGAGACTGTAATATTTAGGGAAAAATTATGGTTTCAAAGGCACAGTAGTTAACAAGAGGCAAGAGACAACCATGATGAGTAAAAGGCTGGAGGAGATCACAGAGATATGAAGGAGTAGAACAAAGTAAAATTGAGATATCAATTGTAGAACCTTCTTTTACAAACTTCCCTTGAATCTACTGCTCTCCAAGGATTAATGCAATATGTCAGAGAAGTTGTCTGAGCAAAAAGAAAAAAAATACATCCAAGAGCTGCTGCCAATTCCAAGATATGATGAGAAGTCATTACAAGCAAGTTCACATCAGCAGATTCCTTTCAGCTAATATGCTGAAGCATATAGAAAGTGGCATTAATGTTTCACAGAGTAATACGCAATATATGGGCCAAAAACAGAGAGGGGAACATAATCCCTTAATGGCCAGTTATGATGAGAATTTATATACACAAGTAACTTATCTTGTAGTTAATGTACATGCTATGTTCCTTGTCTGTTCTGATAAAATAATGTATATAAACAAAGCCTGTAAATGCACAGGCCAAACTGCTAAATAATCAGATCACTTACAGACTGAATCCTTGATAATATGCAGATCATATGAAGAAAAGGGTAGTAATTTCTGTTCAGCACTAGGATATAAAATAAAAACAGAAGATGTCAGAAATCAGGCAGCAACTGGGGAGAGGAATATGGAGGTACCATTTCAGTTTGATGGTCAACTGCTGAGAAGGGAGAAGAGCAAAGACACCAAACAGCACACCTTTGGTGAAGTGCAGACAAGACTGACTGTGCTGGTGGTGTGGTGCTGGCTGAGAAAAGGTGTAAAGGTACATTAAATACAGATCATCTGTGAGGCAAAGGTGTAAGGAGAAAGAGGTAAATGAGGACAAGAGAGAAAAAAAGCAAAGACAGAACTGTGAAAAATGGAATATTACCGATGCTGTAATTCTGAAGTAAGAGAATGTTGTAAATATTCAGCAAGTCAGGCACTTACTGTGAAGAAAAAAAATCCCGTGTGCAATCATGAAAGGAATAGATTTAATAAGAAAGTCAGCATAGTGTCAGAAAGATCCTGTCTCACAAACTTGATTGAGTTTTGAGAAAGTGATGTAGTTGATTGAGAAGATGTTGTTATTCATACTCTGTGTTTGATGAAGTCCCTCATGATAGGCTGGTCTATGGTATCCTTGAATTGAATTGGTAAATTAAATTCAAAATTGATTTGGCCATACAAGACAGAAGATAATGGTGGAGGGATGTTTTTCTGACTGAAGGTCTGTTCAGAAACGATCAGTGGTAGAACTCCTATTGTTTGTAATGCATATTAATTGTAGTTGAGGCCCTCCACTGGTCAGGGTCGACCATGGATGTTGTGTCCCAGGTGTCTACGTGATACACAAGCCAGGGCAGTACGATATGGAGAGCAAGCTGTTGCCCATGGATCAGGCTCCCCCTCATCACATGGCTGATGAATCCAAAGGAACAGCAGAGATTGATACAGTTTGGAACCAGTGGCATTACAGAAATTGCCCTTTCGCATTGAAATCAATGTTGGACTGTCTTAAGGATTCCACCTCTGGATTTTGCCTTGGAGTTTACTCCCAAATCCTTCTCCATAAGGTGGTATAGCTGCAAGCCGTCGAAGGTTTTAGATATGTTTTCCTTCTTCTATATGAGCTGCTAACCATGGATAATGAGCCCCATCTGCCCAAAGCAACTGGTTTTAAGGCACTAGTAACCCACCTTTTTCCCTTCTCCCGCCAGTAGAAATGATTCTGCCAGGCTCAGTAGCTTAGTAGCTAAGCCAAGCATGAAGGCCAGGAGCTGGACTTGGTTGTCAGAGACAATTTGAGATGCACACCATTGGGAGAATATAATAGGTAGTGGAAACTTATTCCCACTACACGCCCAGCTGGAACAACCTTAAAGAACCAATATAATAATAATATATATCAATGATTGGATGAAAATGCAGGGGGTCTGAGAGGCAAGTGGGCAGATGGCAACAAAATTGGTGGAGTTATGAGTGTGAGGATTGTTGTCAAATGATGATGCAGGATAAAGCTCAGCTGGAAATTTTGGCATAGAGTGTGTAGGTGCAGTTTAATTGGCACACATGTGAAAATTATATTTTGGACAGACAAAAACAAGAAGTATACAGTAAATGACATACTCAAATATTCAAATCCTTGATGAACTTAAGCAAGTCAGGCAGCATCTATGACAGGGAACATACAGTCAACATTTTGGATTGACAGTCTTCATCAGGACTGGAACAGAAGAAGGCAGAAGACAGTAAATGGCAGGACCTTAAGGAGCATTGATGTATAGAAGTCCATAGCTCCCTGAAATGTGTCAACATAAGTGAATATGGTGATGAAAAAGGCATCTGACATTGTTGCCTTCATTAGTTGGAGCACTGAGTAAAAGAAGTTGGTAAGTCATGTTTCAGCTGTGTAAAAATTTGGTTACTTCACATTTGCAGTATTGTCTGCAATTATGTTTACATTGTGCTGGGTATTCACTGTCCAGGGCAAGTAAGCATCCTTTTTCTCAAGCTCAGCTCTCCAACAAAGCAGCTAAATGTTTAAAGACAAAGAGTTGTTTCGGAATAAGTTAAACTTCCAACTGATACTCTTTGCTTCTTGTTGCAAACAGGAGCCAGTCTTCAGTTCTTAATGTACCTAGGCTGAGTGCTCAATAGATAAAATATAAGACAATGGGGTTATGTTAATTGGCCTGTTTCAAACCAGATAACTCTGGCTAACTTATTTAGTTCAAGGAAGACCAGATTGATACTATCTTGTATTGCTTGCAGACCAGATTGATACTATCACCTATGATATCAGTTAATAGTTGGAAGGTTTGTCTGCTCAAACAATCAGCTTTATAGCATTAATTGTGAGAATCTCGGAATTCTGTCTTCAGAAGTTTTTAGACCACTTGTGTAAAAAGGTACAGGATCTGAAAAAAAAATCACATGTGTGTGAAGTCACCCAGGTGGTGGAAAAACACTATAAATGTAGAGAGCAGTCAATCTTGTTAGAAGTGCAAAGAACAGCAAGAAGAATGACAAATACATGAGGTGACTAGAATCCATTCCTCTACCTTCATTGTCGGTGACGATGATTTCTTTGGTTGCAACTCATTGTTATGTCTTTTTGCCTTATTGGAATTGTATCTGTGTTTTGGAAATCATGAGTAATTTGAAAATCTTTCAAAAGAATTTTGTCCGGATTTAAACATGTATCACTAAAATTAAATCAACTGTTTTTAAACTACTTTGTTAATTGGAAGTAGCTCCTCCTTAGTAGGTGGGGTGGGCATTGGCAGTTAAACTCACTGTGGTATATAAACTAGTCTTTGAAGAGTAGACAGCTATATTATAACTTCCCTTTAGTGGGGGCACCCATAGCTATTGATATTGATAGGGTTTAAGATCTTCATTTGAATTTAGAGTGTTACAGTCAGCAAACCCAATATCATCACAACAGCAATGATATGAAGGCTTTGATGAAGGTGCAGGAGAAGTTCACTGGGATGTTGCCTGGGTTAGAATGCATTAGCTAAAAGGAGGGGTTGGATAAGCTCGGACTGTTTTCTCTGGAGCATTGGAGGCTAAGAGGTGACCTGGTAGAAGTATATTAAATTATGAGAAGCATAGATAGAGTATTTTCTAGTGTGGAAATGTCAAATAGGTTTAAAGTGAGAGCGAGAAAGTTTAAAAAAGATGTATGAGGCAAGACATTTTTACACAGAGATGGTAAGTGATGGGAACGCACTGCCAGGGGAGGTGGCAGAAATAGATACGATAACAATGATTAACAGGCAGTTGGGCAGACTCAAGAACAGGCAGTGAGTTGAGGGGTTTAGACCATATGCAGGCAGATGGGATTAGTTTAGATTGGCATCACAATTGGCACTGATACGATAGGCAATAGAGCCTGTTCTTGTTGTACTTTTCTGTATTTCTATGTAACATACTGTAGAATAACAAAAGGCAATACACACTGACAAGTTTAATTAAGGCTCAAGAACAAAGAGATCCAACCCCTTAAATATGGAAATCTTTGAAGATGCAGCGAGTTTACTAGAGTATTGAAAAAGTATAACATATAATTGGCTTTATAAATATAGTCATGTGGTAAACAAAAAACACAGTAGTTTTGCTAAGATCATTGGTTGGGCTTCAGCTGGAGCATTGTGCCAAGTTCTAGGCATCACACATTAAGATGTCAAACCCTTGGAGAGAGTTTAGAGGAAATTTAGTAGCATGTTACCAGGATGAAAGACTTCGGTTATATAAGGTTGTTAGGATTCTCCTCCTTGAACCAAATCCTACACTCCACAATGGAGCATCGCCTGTGAGGTGTGATCTGCTGCACACATCGGTTCAAACCTGAGTGCCATGGAACTCTGTATCTGTGCACTATCGAACACAAGTGCTGGCTGCCATTGCATTACCAAGTTACTTCTCCCTTCCAGGACTTCATGTCTTCTGTGAAACATTTTCAGATATTCTTGAGAACATTGGTAATTGGTTAATATTGTTTACTTTTCTTCCCATAACAATATGCATGGTAATGTTAGCAGTTTGCAGTTTAATAAGAAAAATGTAAAACTTCAAAGGTTAATTTTAGCTGAATGTTATTCTTGGAAATAGGCACTATTTGGGATTGGAGACAGCATGGCATTGTGAGACACTATATCAATTCAAGCATTGCTATTTTTATTCAATATTTATAAAACTTACCTTTTGCTTCAATGTAGATGATATTGTTACACAGTAGATCATTATGGCACAGGACCACTGGGGATTTAATCTGGGAAAGGTGTTCTTTGAGTAGTTCAATTTCACTGACAAGAATGTCAAAACTTGGCATATCATTCATGTTGTCCACGGAACTGAGGATTAAAAAAAAAACATTAAAATGTAGTTAAGTGCAGAAAGCATTCTGGAGTGGCAGTTGCTTGTGGTATGGATATCTGCATATAACATTTAAGAAGTATTAGCATCTTGTATTTTCCCATCAGAATGTGCTTTTACAGAATCTTTTCTGGAAATATATATTCATTCACAATTGGAAAACAACACCATGCTTTCTGACCATTTGTTCTATATAGGAAGTACCAATCAAATTTGTGAAGATATTTCCGAGGTTACAATATTCCATGGTCCAGCATAGAAAGAACTGGATTTTACTTCCTCAGCTTTAGTCACCATAAGGTCAATTTTGTCTGTTCAGTTAATAAGCTAATGGCACTGTTTGTTATTGTAGTTATTTGTGTTTCAATAGTTTCACATCCATCCATTCATACATATAGGAGTCAAATTTTTCCATATTTAGTATATTTAGTATTTCGATAATATTTGAGTAATCTTGTATATACATTGATTACACATTCTTGTTCATTTACATAATTAATTACATTAATTATAATTATATAAAAATACTTTACGTGTATTCATTAATCATGCTACCATGTGACATGTCTGTGCCTCCTGAAACTAAAGACAAAGTTACACCTGCATTCCCGCTCCCGTGTTTTCTTTTGAATTACTTTAATGTTTTGAAGATCCAAACATAACTATATGTACAAGTACATGTATGAATTACTGACTTTTCTGTTGTTTATATGATAATATTCATTGATATAGCAGTACTGCTTTATGCAGCATGGCAGAATTGTACTATCAAGATGATGTTGCTTTATGGAAATTGTCCCACAGATCACTGGCAGTCTGCTCAGCTGTTAGTTAGCAAACAAGGCCGTGTGGAACTTGGCTGCATGTGGTCCATGTAGAGCATTTCTAAGGAGCAAGGAAAACCAGTCAGGTTGGGCATGTCACTGCCTTAGGGATAGTTCACAGTGTTGGCTGACAATATAGAAGAACGTTCTCAGATTTTTACACACAGTTTGAAATCTACAGTACTCCCTCATGTAAATGCAAAATATTGTATTATATCGGTAAGATTTATTTTAAAAAATGATGACAATAGCTCAGAGTTACTACAATGTATTTATAATTAGCAATGTAATCAAAATATAACGAGTAAAAGAGGAATTGGAATTTCAGGAACTACGTACTAGGCTAATAGCCTTTCTCTTGTGGATGTTATTCAAATTTCATAATTACAGCTAAGAAACTTGAAGTCAGTTAACTAAATCTGTAAAGGTATTTATGAAGCTACTATATTTTCATAACATTTCTTTGATTTCTTGAATGTCCATCAGTGAAGAAGATCTGACATTTTCCTATGCGTGTCACCAGATTTGGATCATCGCATTTGGTTTTGCGAGCCCAGCATGCTACTCTGTTTTCAAGGTGGCAGTTCATCAACTCCTTATCAAAGCAGTTACAATAAGTTGTGACCTTGCCAGCGAAGTCCATATCCCATGAATGAAAGTAATGGGCTAAGAAGTAGAGGTATTTGTAGTAAGCTTCCTATTATTAAACCAATAGAAATTGTTTCATTATTTTACCTTCCATTCATGTTAAAATTCAAGTTAAAGTCAGTTTTACTGAGCTAAAGCTGGTTTACCAAAACTGTAAAGCAAACCAATATAAATGAAGGGGGTTGATGCTTACAGGTGATTTGTTCAAGCTGACACAAAAGACCTGACATGATGTAACCAATTACATGGTTGTTTGCTTCCAATTTGTATTTTGTGTAACTTAGTTTAGAGATTTTGGACTAAAACTGCAACATTGTTAGAAAAGGGCTGACAATCAGCACATATTCACAGGAACCACTGACTAAACAGCAAATCTCACTCTTTCTTACAACGACAGTCACATTTTTCAGAAGAAGTTAGGCTTTCTATGCCTGCCTATTTGTTTTATACCTGATCATTGCTGAGCAAATTGTGCTTTACACTGAATGAAAAAAAAACATTAGGAAGGAGAGAAGGAAGGAAAACAATATTTATTATCATGGTCAAGTAACACCTGAACATATTAAGGTACTTTGTCCCTTTTTGGACTCAAAGCTGCATTATACAACGTCAGTTACTGCCTGTTATGCCGCTGGGGTTTAGAGCAGCAATGAAGGTCGTCCAACTCTGACTGTTCTTGGCCATCTTCTCTATTCTGCCACAGGAGTGATTCAGGGTCCTCATTTCTGCACCTATGGTTTGTCACCAAGTTGACTTCTGCCCTTCAGAAGTCCAGTGAAGTGCTATTGTAATGATCAAGTTGGGCTCTCTTCTCATTAGGTGCCCAATCCATCTCTAAAGTTTCCTCATGGTGATCGTGACCATGTCCTCTTGGTGACGCTGAAGGACTAGGGCATGGTTGGAGATCTTTCTGGCGAGAAAATATGGAGGATCAAGTTCATGGTGTGGAATGATGACAACTTGGCAAGGTCATTCCCTATCATGCACCAGTATTCTGACCCATACAAGTGTGTGGACGGAACACAGCTCTGGAAGAGCTTCACCTTGATGTGGATGCTGCATTTATTTGATCCCCATGTACTGCTCATTGATCTGATGATGCTTCTAGGTTTGCTGAGTCAGCACTGGGTGTTGTCATTTGTTCCACTGTCCTCCCGAATGATGCTGGCCAGGAAGGGGAATCTGCCTGTGTTAGGTAAGTCATGCCATTTGCCTTGATGGGAAGAGGAGACTCTATATTAAGGGTTGTGGTCTTGGTCATTCTCTGGCTAACTCTGAGACCACCCATCCACCAAAGCTATATAGGCGCTGAGTTTTCTCTTGCATGTGCTGTTACGTGATATTAATGTGAAGTCACCCACAAAGTCAAGATCTTCTAAAGTAGAGAGTAGAGTCCACCTAATGCATCTCTGCTTATCCTTCATTGTTTGCCTCATAATCCAGTCAATCACCAGGTTAAATAATATCATCAAAATCACACCACCTTGTCTGACTCCTGTTTTGACTTCAATGCAGAGCTTCAGATAACTTGCCTTTTCTGTGACTCAATATCTGAACTATCCATCTCTGCTGTAAATCATTCACCTATGATCTAGGCTCAGTTTTCCTCTGTCCATTAGTATAGCCTGACCTGCTGAGAATGCTCCACTCTTCTGCATTTCACAATTTTTATGTTCCTTCATTTGTGTTCTCACTTCCTAAGAGCTTTCAGTTTTTAGTTATTTTTTCATCTCTGTTTCAAACTGCTCAATAAACGATCAACCTGGGATAACCTATGCAACTTATTTCGACAACGATTCTGGACTCCCTTGGTAGATTTATTTTCTTTCTCCCCTCCCAACCTTCCCTTCCTCTCTGCATATTAAAATTAATGTAAACACAAGGAATTCTGTAGATGCTAGAAATTCAAGTAACACACATCAAAGTTGCTGGAGAACGCAGCAGGCCAGGCAGCATCTCTAGGAAGAGGTACAGTCGACGTTTCGGGCCGAGACCCTTCGTCAGGACTAACTGAAAGAAGAGCTAGTAAGAGATTTGAAAGTGGGAGTTTGAAAGTGAAAATAGCATGAATATTGACTTCTCAAACTTCCGCTAATGCCCCACCTCCCCCCGTACCCCATCCGTTATTTATTTATATACACACATTCTTTTTCTCTCTCTCCTTTTTCTCCCTCTGTCCCTCCCACTATACCCCTTGCCCATCCTCTAGGTTTTCTCCCCCTCCCCCTCTTCTTTCTCCTTGGGCCTCCTCTCCCATTACCCTCTCATATCACTTTTGCCAATCAACTGTCCAGCTCTCGGCTCCATCCCTCCCCCTCCTGTCTTCTCCTATCATTGCGGATCTCCCCCTCCCCCT
This sequence comes from Mobula hypostoma, assembly GCF_963921235.1. NCBI lineage: Eukaryota > Metazoa > Chordata > Chondrichthyes > Myliobatiformes > Myliobatidae > Mobula > Mobula hypostoma. Next base: position 44,116,433 of record NC_086107.1, on the reverse strand, counting down.
CCCACTTTCAAATCTTTTACTAGCTCTTCTTTCAGTTAGTACTGACGAAGGGTCTCGGCCCGAAACGTCGACTGTACCTCTTCCTAGAGATGCTGCCTGGCCTGCTGCGTTCACCAGCAACTTTGATGTGTGTTGCTTAAGATTAATGTGTTTTTTTTCTCTCTCCTACTTCTAACAGTTTTCAATCTGAAATGTCCTCTCTGTTTCTCCGTCCATAGACGTTCCCTGATTTGCTGTGTTGCCAGCATTTTTTTGTGTGTTTTTATGCTCAACCCTTGATTGCTGTAGGGTGAGAACTGCAATTTGCTTGCCAGTGTGCTCCCTCAACAATGAGTATGAGTTTCCATACCTATCTGTAGGACCACCCTTGGGCAAAAGTCATTGCTGTTCGTGTTTGACTGAACTACTTGATTGATAAACAAGTAGATCTACAAACAGATCCACTCAGATGAGATTAGATTGGTTTTATTTGTCACAGGTGCATTGAAGCATACAGTGGAATGCATCATTTGTGTCAAATCAGATTAGTGAGGATTATGTTGGGCAGTCTGCAAGTGTCTTCACACTTCCAGTGCCAACATAGCAAGCCCACAACTCTCTAACCTTAACCCTTATATCTTTGGAACATGGGAGGAAGCAGCAGCACCCAGAGGAAACCAACACAGTCATGGGGAGAATATGCAAATTCCTTACAGAGGGCAGCGGGAACCGAAACCCTATCCATTATCACTGGTGCTGTAAAGCGATCCACTAACCATTACGCTACCTCAACGTCCTCATTAGGAGACCCATCTGAATTTCAGTACTACATGAATGAGTGAAAGTGAAGGATGAGGAAGTTGTTATTCTGAGCTGGTAATCTGTCACACATTGCACAGATGAAGTCTTAGTGCTGCCAATATTTATCTCCAATCCCATTAGATGAGAAGAAAACAGATTACAAGGAATAAGGGGGATGCAAACCAATTTCATCCACAGCCATTGTGTTCAAATAGTTAAATATTGCACATCTTCACATAAAACCAAGAGCAAGATTTGCAAGGGATACCTTTAAGAATATAACACACATCAATATAATGTAAAGTCAATGTAAATTGGAAGTATGATCATATAGTGCAGAAGGTGCAACAGCCAATTTGCATACAGCAAGCTCCCATGAGATAATGATGAATGACGTCTGATGTGTCGAGAAGTGCCAGCTGAATGTAGTCTGCTCACCAGGATGGACTGGACCCCTGTATCGGCATATGCCACCATTTGACCAGGAGATTTGGGGTGGGCCTGACGAGGCTCAGTTACAACTTGTGGCTGAGCCTGCTCGTGGACCTGCTGCAAAACCAAGGCTCTGGGACGGGAGAGAGTGGAGCAGCTGCCATAAGGCTTGAGGAAGTACCAATCACTCGGGGAGCCGGAGGAATCTCCTTTCTTACCATGGATTCTTTCTGTTCAGCTGAGAGGGAAAACGGACCTCCATTTAACACCTTGTCTGAGAGATGGCTCCTCAGATCATACAGCACTCTTTCAGTACTGCACTTTAGTTTTGATTTAGATTTCTGAGTTTAATCTGTAGTGGGACTAGAACCCTCAACCTCACTCAGAGGCAAGAGAGCTGCCAACTGAGACTTTTAGTGGCCAGTTTCATAAAATGTAATTTATCATTTTAACTTTCACTAGACTGCTCAGCTGAATTTGTCAGGCAGGAACTTTATTACAAAATATCCAGACTTACTTTACTGCCCTTACCTAATTTTCTTTTCTGCCCAATGACAGATGAATCAAGAGATCGTATCAGCATTATATTTTCAATTTTAAGGCACAGTAAAACCTGGCCAATTTTGTTGATAATAGAATTAATTTTAATGTCTTTCTCCTTTACACAAAATTATCAGACAGTAATTTAAACCTTTAAATGTTTTTAGTTTTTATATTTACAACAAGTGTTTCATAAAGTATTAAATACAGTTGTCTGAATAATGTCAACTGAGGTCAAGAGAAGGAAAACAAAATATATTGGGCCGGTATTCTGTTGGTTTTGCAGAGATTATACACACAACCTCTAGAGGTGAAATAAAACTGGAATTTTGATATTTGACATGAAACTAAATTCTAAGGCTAAAAAGCAGAACTTCATTTTAACTGATGAATATATAAATCTAGCTACTTTCCAAGCAGTGCTGTAATCCTGGTTTATTGAAAGGGAGGTATGAAAAATCCTCTGTGTGCCTCAGCGTCAATCTGTGGCTTATCAAACCTTAAATACCACTGCAAAGTGGAGCTTGTGCACAAGTACTGAGATATCTACTGATAACATTCAGTGAACTATTTTAATGCAAACTTTAACCTGTTGTAAGACAAAGTAATTTCTCAGAAAATGTGTGATGCAAAGGAATTTCATACCTGCACATTAAGCAGTTGTACAATGATTGTCACCACTGAACAATCTGAACTCATAGGAGATGATAATAGTTGTTTGTGATGAAAAGATCTCCAGTAATTTGTTAGTCATTGAACCCTACTGAAATTCCTGCAAAAAATCCTGGAGACTGAAGCCCCATATTTTGTTATTTACTGTAGCAGTGTAACATTTTCACACAGTCCTCTTAAGTGTCAGAAGTGCAAGAAATTATACACTTTATTTTTGTGTCTCTTGTGACTTAATTGAATGCCATTAACTCATAATTGTGACCGAAAGGATGACTAACTAATGCAAAGTGCTTGGTAACATTTTGAGTTCATTGTCTTTGTATGTTCAATGATCCAGAAAAAGAATATATCATTGAAGGATGCCAGAAGATAGATTACTGACTTCCCTGGTGAATTGACATCAAAAACAATCTAGAGAAAGAATCGTCACAAAGATCAAGCAAGCTCTCTGGTATGAGCTTCTCCTACTGAGATGCCTGATGGTGTCGGACATCAGTTCAAGGAGATCCCTGGTGTCCAATAAGTGTGGTGTCGGTAAGTTGCCAGAGCATCCAATCACATGAAAGAATTATCCTGGTCAGCAAACTAGGGCACATTCCATAATTAGCTTTTTAATCACTGAACTGTGCTAAAATTTGAATTATATTCACCGTACAACACACATATCATGAGCTAATTAAAATATAAGAAACAATTACATTAAAAATCTCATTTTTGAAATATCCATTTAAGGAACTGTAATACACATGCCAAATATTAGTTTTTCTAAAAGTCCAGATAGTTTGCAAAGCAGAAATTATGGTTTAGCATTCCATTTAAATCTCATGCATATATTAGACTTTCAGGATATTTTAGAATTTTTATATTTTAGGAGAAGGCTCTAGATGTGCCCCAGAAAGATCTGAAGCCATGCTGAATCATTGGGCCAACTCTGGAATTTCCGCAACGTGTTAGAAATGCAAAAATCCTGCCTTTCCTGTTGCTTTGAGGGATCAATGTGAGTCGTAGCTTTTCCATTGAAATCATAAAATCCACTTGAATAAAACTGAACTGTAATGAGTATACGGATGAATACAGGGGAATGCATGTAATATCTGATCTACTGCTGTGGGTGAAAATGCCTTGTTAATGAGAGAGATCAGAGGAGAATAGCCAGAGCAGTTCAAGCTGACGGGAAGGCAACAGTAACTCAAATAACCACCCATTACAACAGTGGTGTGTGAAAGAGCATCCCTGAATGCATGGCACATCGAAGCTTGAAGTGGATGAGCTACAACAGCAAAGACCACATACATATAAAAATAGACACAGTGGCTACCTTATTAGGTACCTCCTATATCCAATAAAGTGGCTACTGAGTGTATGTTTACATGTATTAGGAAATTGCTGTAGTATGTTGGTGCTATGTGATAAAAGAGCAAGTACATGCCACAATTATACAGAATAAAGAACTATATTAAAATAAAGTTAGAGGTACGGATAGGGAATAAAATGTGCTTAAGTACATAAATATCAGCATGTACTTACCATGGAAACAGCATTGTAAAAAGTGGTTTAAAGTGTTTACAATGCAGTATAGTGACTGAAGAGGGTGATGAGAGAGGGGTCTACATAAAATGGCTGATTAACTGCCTGGGGGAAGAAACTTCTAAGGTGGAGTGAAGTTTTAATTTTAATAGCCTTACAGCACTTTCCAGAAGGGAGCTTTTGGAAAAGGCAGTTTGCTGGGCGGGTAATGTCTACAACGATTTTCCTGCCAGCTTCTTTGTCCTGATTGCATACAAGCTGTGCAGTGATGGTAGACTAAATACATATACATCGAATACAGTGATTAAATGTTGCACCTTTCAGTGTTAATAAGGAGCATTCTACTCCAGTTAATTTTGAATAGATGACTCCAGGATATTTAATTTGATTATTGAGACTTTTCCGAAACTGCATAAATAAATAGAGACCCACCTGTTCCTTGACTTCTGTGTGTTCACCAGCCTGATTTTATTATTATTCAACAGACAATCTCAGTTAATAATGTGAGTACAAATAGAACAGTGATCAAGGAAAGTCAGAATATGCCTGGATATCAAAAAGGTAAAGTTACTTGAAGTTGTCAGATCTTAATGAAATTTCACAAAAAAAAATCATCAAATGTTGAATTTGATCAATCTACTGGTATTGAATATTGCTGTTTTCAAGCTTCACATGAATGCCTAGATTGACCATGGCAAACGTACTGATATTAATTTAGTAAACACAGTTACTGTTATATAATTTGACTCTGGAGGCTCATGGAAATTATTAGCATAACTTTGGCCATCCATTCCCCAAGTACACATCACACTGCAAGAATTCCATGTTCCTATTCCTTTCCTGGTTTCAAGGCTAACAAAAATTATAAACATAAAACTTTATAAGAGGGCATTTTAAGCAAATAATTATCTTTAGAATCGTAGAATTGGTTCATAAGATATTTGCACCCCAGGATTATTTATTTGACTTGTTGAAGGAAATAGTAGAATGAAATATCTTCAGCCTCTTTCTGTTATTTAAGACTTCTGGGGCAACAGTTAGAGAGTGTTGCAGTGTTATATTGAAACCTAGGGTACAGTCAGACAGAATTAATTTTGAAACTAATATAGGGTTTTCTGTTCCCTATCAGAATTTGTGACTAAAATAATTATCTGAACTCCTTTAATCAAACAGCTCTAATATTTAGCTTTTTAATATTCACAGTAAGGGTCTACAAAACAGCATACAAATGCTTCAGTTATTGATATGGCTCAGTAATTCCCAAATAACTTCCTGGATAATCTATATCAGCCGATAATGATGTACACTAGGCAGAGGTTTTCATCAAATTCAGTCTCCATAACTAGTTTTGCCTTAAGCCTTCATTTGTTTTGGGGAATTTATGATTGAGAAGTTTAACTCATCCTAACAAACATTACATTATATAAACACTAGCTTAATTGGCTTTTAAACCAATGGCAAAAGCATCCTATTCAATTACAATGAATTGCCACTGGGAAATAGCATCCAGAGCAACCAGTGGAGATGTATGAAATAGCGGGGCTTTATAAATTAATTAAAATATTCGTCTGTGTATGTACTGCCTTTTTGGGTGCAAGGTAGTTAAAGATGAGCTCTTAGAATCTGGACCTTAAAGTGTGTTTTTTAATGATCTCATTTGAAGTCAATGAACATATTCATGCCTGGAATGAAGAGATTTTCCAGCTTGAGAATCCAATGTCCACTTCAAACTCTCTCATATCAGATCAAGTCAGATTCAAGCTGAAGTTCTCTGATTTGCTCCAGAAATGTGACTCTCCTGAGGAACACTTTTATTTCCCAAGCCAGCCTTACTTATAGCCTTTGAGCAAGACTGGGATTTTGTGTCAAACCGCAGCTACTTTGATTTGATGCCCCGGAGAAAAGATGTATTGAGGAAGTGGAAAATGTGATTCCAATTCATTTCATTTGGGACCATTATCTCCCTGGTGTCTACAGAAATGCTCATGGACTGATATTTCACTTTAAAAAAATCACATAATAAATATGTATTCATCTCAATGCAGTCACTTTTAACCTTTGTTTGTATCCAATCTTGTATACTTTGCTTACATTCATCTCATAAATTAAGGGACTTGAAATTTACTCACATAACAGAATGAAAAAAGTGTTAATGTCTGTAGATTCATGATATTTGATTTACAGATTAATTTAAGAATTGCATAAAGTTCATGAAGTATCAAGGCAGACAGATAATTAATTAATTTCTGTAATATTTCAGTGTAGCATTAAATTACCAAAGAATTTAATAGCGAATAATACATTTGTCACAAAGCAACCGGAAGAATAGAACATCCCAGGATTATAAGCAGATTATGTCTGCTCTAATCTTGCATGCTAGAAGTCCAAATTAACAGAAAATATTGGAAATATTCAGTAGGTCTGCAGAAAATATAGAGAGAAAGAAGTCAACCTTTCAGGTTGGTGATCTTGCAAAGAAATATCCAATGTTTTTCTAACAAGAGGAATTCTGCAGATGCTGGAAATTCAAGCAACACACATCAAAGTTGCTGGTGAATGCAGCAGGCCAGGCAACATCTCTAGGAAGAGGTACAGTCGATGTTTCAGACCGAGACTCTTCATTAGGACTACAGTCTTCATCCTCAATGTAGTCATTATCACAGTGGACCCCTCTTACTCAACATCTGTGACATTCAAGGCCAGTATCATATTGGGAGGGTGGAAATCATTACTGACCAAAAAATTAACCTTGCCCATCCATCCCTCAAGCATTAGTCACTGCTAGAATTCTATATCTTTCTTCTTTTCCTGGATTACTGGGCTAACAAAAATCATTAACCCAATTTTCAGCAAATAATTAGCCTTTCAATTTTGCCTTTTCCAAAACACGCATAGTCCAAACTTGAATACACATCATTGTTTTGTTGCCACTGTGTCTAAAGATTGCACTTTTCAAATTTAGCACCACAAAGAAACCATCACCTTCTCAAAAATGATTAGTTTTCTTTGTTATCCACTGAGTAAAATTGCACTAACTTAATTCTAATTTCACCAAGCAAACAGTGACTCTACAGTCGGAGGAAAGAACTCTTTCCCAGAAGGCAGTGCTGTTCATTGGATGCTCTCTCGTTAGGCAACTCTCACAAATCAGCAAGACAACAATGAAAAATTATTCAGTACTTTAATTTGAATGGCGTGCATTCACAGCTGAGGTAAATCCATTTCTTCATTGGCAACTTGATATCAACAGAATCACTTTAAAATGATCCAAATTTCATTGAAAGAATGAAGATGCCATTGGTTAGAGAAGTCTAATGCATCTTAAAACAATAATACCTACTTCATTCATTGCCTACTCTATGTAATAAAGCAATAGTTCATAAGGAATATGGAAATACTTGCATAATGATTGCATACATACACAGTTCCATTTGCAAGTCACTTGCAAGAAAACAAAGTGATTTGCAACAATATCAAAACAGACATCTCTCTTAAAGAAAGCCAAAAGCCTACACATTTCACATTACATTGATCTGTATATTTAAACTTAAGGTAGAATTTACATATCACGTTGTAGTATGAGTGGTAAAATAGACAATGAAAAATGCATGCCTTTTCTAGGGTATTGGTTGCATTTCAAACTAAAATTTTGGTGAAACGTCTGTTAGCAGTTACTCCCTATTCTCAGCTGCCAGCAGTTCAGAAGGAGAGGAGAGTAAGATATAGGTATGTGCAGAAGATTGACATATAGAACATGAGTTAATCTCTGCAGGATAAGCAATCTTTCTTTTCACTTCATTGCCTGCTCTCCTCCACATACCAGGGGTTAGCTTTAATGGATCATTAACAGAAGACCACATTTATCTGTTTTGATGTTTTCAGTCAGAAATGGTATGGAAGATAAAACTATAAGACATAGGAGCAGAATTAGTCCATTCAGCCCATTGAGTTTATTCTACCATTCAATAATGTTTGATTTATTTTACCCTATCAACACCTTCTGCTTCCTCCCTGTAACCTCTGATGTCCTTACCAATCAAAAACTGTCAGTCTCTGATATAAATACTGTATACCCCATGACCTGGCCTCTATAGATGTCTGTGGGAAAGAATTCCAGAGATTCACTAATATCTTCCTTCTTGTGTCTGTTCTAAAGGGACACCCATTTATTCTGAAGGTGTGCTCTCAGGTCATATTGAAAAATTCTCTCCAAATCCACTCTATCTAGGCACTTCAATATTCAATAGGTTTCAATGAGAACCATTGTTATTCTTCTAAAGTCCAGCGAGTAGAGATCCAGAGCAGGCAAACATCTTCATACATCAACCCTTTCATTCCGTAGATCATTCTCATAAATCTCTTTTGGTCCATTTCCAACGTGAGCACATTCTTTCTTAGATATGAAGCGCAAAACTCCTCACTCTACTGCAAAAACTGTATGTCTGATCGAAGTCCTTATAAATCCAGACTTTTACTGTATATAAGCTTTTCGATGATTTTAAGTTCCCTGGCCCCCACCGCTTTATTTTCACCATGGATGTCCAGTCCCTATAACCATTGTCTCCCACACCGTCACCGACTTTATCCGCTCAGGGGATCTCCCATCCTCTGCTACCAACCTTATAGTTCCCACACCTCGCACATCCTGTTTCTACCTCCTACCCAAGATCCACAAACCTGCCTGTCCTGGCAGACCTATTCTCTCAGCTCGCTCCTGTCCCACCGAACTCGTTTCTGCATACCTCGACACGGTTTTATCCCCCCTTGTTCAATCCCTTCCTACCTATGTTCATGACACTTCTCACGCTCTTAAACTTTTCAATGATTTTAAGTTCCCTGGCTCCCACCGTTTTATTTTCACCATGGATGTCCAGTCCCTATATACTTCCATCCCCCATCAGGAAGTTCTCAAAGCTTTTTGGATTCCAGACCTAATCAGTTCCCCTCTACCACCACTCTGCTCCGTCTGCTGAATTAGTCCTGACTCTTCATAATTTCTCCTTTGGCTCCTCCTACTTCCTCCAAACTAAAGGTGTAACTATGGGCACCCGCATGGGTCCGAGCTATGCCTGCCTTTTTGTTGGCTTTGTGGAACAATCTATGTTCCGTACCTATTCTGGTATCTGCCCCCCACTTTTCCTTCGCTACATCGATGACTGCATTAGCGCTGCTTCCTGTACGCATGCTGAGCTCGTTGACTTTATTAACTTTGCCTTCAACTTTCACCCTGCCCTCAAGTTTACCTAGTCCATTTCCGACACCTCCCTCCCCTTTCTAGATCTTTCTGTCTCTATCTCTGGAGATAGCTTATCTACTGATGTCTACTATAAGCCTACTGACTCTCACAGCTATCTGGACTATTCTTCTTCTCACCCTGTCTCTTGCAAAAATGCCATCCCCTTCTCGCAATTCCTCCATCTCCACCGCATCTGCTCTCAGGATGAGGCTTTTCATTCCAGGATGAGGGATATGTCCTCCTTTTTTAAAGAAAGGAGCTTCCCTTCTTCCATCATCAACTCTGCTCTCAAATGCATCTCCCCCATTTCACGCACATCTGCTCTCACTCCATCCTCCCGCCACCCCACTAGGAATAGGGTTCCCCTGGTCCTCACCTACCACCCCACCAGCCTCCGGGTCCAACATATTATTCTCCGTAACTTCTGCCACCTCCAACGGGATCCCACCATTAAGCACATCTTTCTCTCCCCCCCCCCACTTTCCGCAAAGATCACTCCCTACGCAACTCCCTTGTCCATTCCTCCCTGCTATCCCTCCCCACTGATCTCCCTCCTGGCACTTATCCTTGTAAGCAAAACAAGTGCTACACATGCCCTTACACTTCCTCCCTTACCACCATTCAAGGCCCCAGACAGTCCTTCCAGGTGAGGCAACACTTCACCTGTGAGTCAGCTGGGGTGATATACTGCGTCCGGTGCTCCCGATGTGGTCTTCTATATATTGGCAAGACCCGACGCAGACTGGGAGATCGTTTTGCTGAATACCTACACTCTGTCCGCCAGAGAAAGCAGGATCTCCCAGTGGCCACACATTTTAAGTCCACATCCCATTCCCATTCTGACATGTCTATCCACGGCCTCCTCTACTGTAAAGATGAAGCCACACTCAGGTTGGAGGAACAACACCTTATACTCCGTCTGGGTAGCCTCCAACCTGATGGCATGAACATTAACTTCTCTAACTTCCACTAATGCCCCACCTCCCCCTCATACCCCATCCATTATTTATATACACACATTCTTTCTCTCACTCTCCCTTTTCTCCTTCTGTCCCTCTGACTATACCCCTTGCCCATCCTCTGGGTCCCCCCCCCCACCTTTTCCTTCTCCCTGAGCCTCCTGTCCCAAGATCCTCTCATATCCCTTTTGCCAATCACCTGTCCAGCTCTTGGCTCCATCCTCCCCCTCCTGCCTTCTCCTATCATTTTGGATCTCCCCCTCCCCCACCCACTTTTAAATCTCTTACTAACTCTTCCTTCAGTTAGTCCTGACGAAGGGTCTAACGTCGACTGTACCTCTTTCTAGAGATGCTTCCTGACTTGCTGTGTTCACCAGCAACTTTGATGTGTGTTGCTTGAATTTCCAGCATCTACAGAATTCCTCGTGTTTGCATTTTTTACTGTATATTCTGGGCCTCTCAGAGTGAATGGTAACATTGAATTTGACTTCCTTACCGCACTAGGACACCCAAGTCCCTTCAACAAATTTCTGAATTCACTCTCCATTTAGAAAATAGTCTTTGCTTTTATTTATTCTACCAAGGTGCATGACCATACAATTTCCATCATTATCTTTTAGCAGCCACTTCTTTGCCCATTCTTCTATTCGGCCCACGTCCTTCTGCAGAAGACCTCCTCCTCAACACTACCAGTTTTTTCTCTACTCTGCCCATCTCTATGTTATCTGAGAAACTTGGCCACAAAGACACCAATTCCATTATCCAGATTATTAGCAGTAGTGTATCCCACACAGCCCCTGTGGAACAACCACTAGTCGCCATCAGCCAACCAGAAAAGGCCCCCTTATTCCTACTCTTTGCCTTCTGCTGGTCAGCAATCTTCTGCCCATGTCAGTATCTTTTCTGTAATAACATGGGTTCTTGCCTTGGTTAACAACCTCATGTGTTGAATCTCACCAATGAGTGTCCAAAAATCTAACTATCTTGCTTTGGAAATAGAAGTGTCTGATACAATTGTGCAACGGGTGTAGTTTCATCAGGATATTTCAACAGGGTCATCTGGCTCACTGAGCCTTTACTGCCCAATCCCATCCATGTGACCAATTAACTAGTAACCCATTGGTTACTAGTGGAATGGAGACCTGGGCACGCGGAGGACACCCATGTGTTTACAGGGAGAACATACAAACACTTTACAGTCAACTGCAGAATTACTAAAGCTGGTGCTATAACAGCATTGCGTTAACCCCTATGCTACTGTGCCATCCATTGATTGCTAGCGCAATATACAGAGGAATAAATTGTTTTTTAAAGAATATTTGTACATACAAAACGGATGCTAATTCTTCAAATTTCTGTTCTTCCGTTTTTCCACTCTTGAATTGGCAAAGAAAAACATGTTATTCTGTATTAATTTGGTGCCTTTTAGAGTAATCGAGCAATGGAGAATTACAGCAAAGAAACAGGCCTTTTGGATCATTTAGTCCATGCTGAAACCAGTTAATCTGCCTATTTCCATCGACTTGCACTGGGACCATAGCCCTCCATACCCCTACCATCTACTAATCTATCCAAACATCTCTTAAACCTTGAAATCGGGTTTGCATGCACAACTTGAGCAGGCAGCTGATTCCATACTCTTACAACCCTCTGACTGAGTATGTTTCCCTTCACCTTTCCTTAAATGTTTCACCTTTCACTCTTAATTTATGACCTCTAATTGTATTCCTACCCAACCTCAGTGGAGAAAGCCTGCTTGCATTTACCCTATCTGTACCCCTCATAGTTTTGTATGCCTCTATCAAATCTCCTCTCAATGGTCTACATTCTAAGGAATACAATCCAAACCTATTCAATCTTTCCTTATAATTCAGGTCTTCCAGACCCATCAGGATCCTTGTAAATTTTCTCTGTATTCTTTAAACCTTGTTTACATCTTTCCTGTAGGTAGGTAACTAAAACTGCAGACAACACTCCAAATTAGATGGGATTTGAAATGTAAGTAGATTGGGTAAATCAAGTTGCTGCTGGATCCCAAGAAGGGGAAGTTGTGGAATGCCTGCAAGGTGATTTTTTAGAGCATCTTATAGTTGAGCCCACTAGGGAAAAGGCAATTCTGGACTGGATGTTGTGTAATGAGCTTAAGGTAAAGGATCCTTTAGGAGACAGTGATTATAATTCACCCTGCAGTTCAAGAGTGAGAAGATAAAATCCGCTATACCATTATTACAGTGGGGTAGATGGGAGAATAGTATAGCTCATGGTGGAGTGGCGGAGCAGACTCGATGGGCCGAATGGCCTACTTCTGCTCCTTATGATCTTGTGAATTACAGAGGTATGAGAGAGGAACTGGCAAAAATTGACTGGAAGGGAGCACTAGCAGGATGATGGCAGAACAACAATGGCTGGAGTTTCTGGGGACAATTTGGAAGGCACAGGATAGATACAACCCAAAGATGCAGAAAAATTCTAAAGGGAGGACGATACAACTGTGAATGACAAGAGAAGTCAAAGGCAGCATAAAGGAGAAAGAGAAGGCATATAATGCAACAAAAAATAGTGGGAAGTTAGAAGGCAACTAAAAAAAGACATTAGGGAAGAAAAGATGAAATATGAACGTAAACTAGCCAATAATATAAAAGAGGATATCAAAAAATGTTTCCCGATATATGAAGAGGAAAAGAACTCTTCAATGGATGGTCTCAAGCCCAGCTGAAAAAGGAAGAGGATTGGGCATGGAGCTCGCAACCCCATCCAGTAACTGCCCACTGCTACAGAAATGCCAACATAAATTTCAGGTCCCCATGCTTGGGAGAGGAAGGATCTTCAAAGATAGCCTTATGTGAGAACAATTTCAAAGAATGGCCCAGGACAGATGACTTTATCAATGGCCTATGCCCCAATGGGGTGATGGGCTAAGAAGAAGAAGAAAAGTGTAAAAGAGAGGTGAGGGTGGATAATGGGCTGCTTGAAAATAACACTGGAGAGGTAGAAATGAGGGACAAAGAAATGATGGATGAAATTAATAAGTATTTTGCATCATTCTTCCCTACAGAAGACACTAGCAGTATGCCAGAAATTCGAGTGTCAGGAGGCAGAAGTGAGTGTAGTTGCTATTACTCAGGAGGAGGTGCTTGGAAAGCTAAAAAAAGGTCCAAAGAACCAGAATGACTACACCCCAGGGTTCTGAAAGAGGTAGCTGAAGAGCTTGTGGAGTCAATACTACTGATCTCTCAAGAATCACCAGATTCTGGAATGGTTCTGGAGGTCTGGAAAATTGAAAAAGTCACTCCACGCTTTAGAAACGGGGAGACAAAAGACAGGAAGTTATAGCCCAATTAGCCTGACTTCAGTGGTTGGGGAGATGTTGGAGGTTTCGGGGTACTTGGAGGCACATGATAACATAGGACAGAGTCAGCATGGTTTCCTTAAGAGAAAATCTTGCATGACAATTCTTTGGAGTTCTTTGAGAAATAACAGGGAGGATAGACAAAGGTGAGTCAGTGGATGTTGTTTACCTGGATTTTCAGAAGGCATTAGACAAGGTGTCACACATGAAATTGTTAAACAAGGTAAGAGCCCATGATTATACAGTAATAATGCTATCATGATAGATGATTGGCTGACTGGGAGGAAGCAAAAGTGGGAATAAGGGGGCCCTTTTCTGGTTGGCAGCTGGTGACTGGTGGTGTTCTGCTGGGGTTGATGTTGGGACTGTTGTGTATTTAATATTTCAGTAATACTTTAATCATATTGTAAATGCATTTACTGATATATTATATTACTGAAATAGTAGCAGTTCTGAAGAAGGGTGTTAGCCCAAAATGTTAGTTCATTTCCATGCATGCTGCCTGACCTGCTGAGTTCCTCTAGCATTTTGTGTGTTGCTTTGGATTTCTAGCACCTGCAGAATCTCTTCTGTTTGTAAATATATTGTTTGATTAAGCATTTTTTTGCTGTTTACATAATTCATTACAAGTTATAAGTAACAAGAATGGCATAGTCATTATGCCTCAATGGTATACGTGTATATCTTGTTAAAAGTAAAAATGAAGCTTACATGCATCTCTCGGGCTCCCTTGTTTTTCTTTCGATTAGTTTCATGTTTTTGAGTTACAAAACATAACAGTGACGATGAGTTAGTTTTAAATGAACCTGAGACAACTACCTGTCTGTGGAAGTGCAGCGAGATGTTCAAGTTAAAAAAAAGGCAGTAATCAAATGAATTCGTGGGTTCATAAACTGTGAGTACCGGCTGATAATAATAATAGATTTCAAAAAGGAGCAGAAAGAGATACCAACAAGTCGGGAAGAAAGGTGTCCAGAACTGTCAGAATCATTTCCTGCAATGCCAGGGTCAACTGAAAGAATCACTTCCTGCAGTGCCAGGGTCAACTGAAAGTGAATTAAGAAAGGTTCTGGATGATGCTACAGCAATGTTCAAGGATGGCATTGATAGCTCAAATAACTCAAGGGTAAAATAGTGTTAAATGAAAATGCCACACCCTAGTTTTACAAATCCAGCTCAATTCCTTATACTGTCCAGTAGCCAGTGAGCTAGATCACATGGAGGCTGAAGGAATTCTTTCCAAGGTTGAGTGGAGCCCAAGTGGACCCAGTATCCAAGGAGAGATGGTCTGACAGGTCTGTGGTAATTATAACCTCAATCATCAATCCAGCACTGAACGTAGATTAATATCCTCTGCCCAGGATAGAGGATATATTTGCAAACATTTCTGGAGAAAAACACTTAGCAAAGTGGACTTATCTGAGGCCTACCGACAGATGGAGATGGAAGAAGAGTTCAAAGTGTTTCTCATCATAAACACTCACAAGAGGCTTTATCCCTAAAATAGGCTTATTTATGGAGTAGCATCTGCTCGTGACATATTCTCCCTATTACAAATCTGAAGTCTCCCTATTGCAGTAGAGATGATCCAAAAGGAAACCAGAAAAGACCCCAGACAGTCTCACGTCTACATAGCCATCCAAAATGGCGGGGATGTGCAGCAGAAGTTGCAGTTCCCTCATTTTTTACCAGTGCTGAAATGAATTTGCCCTTGATGAACGTTGCCTAATGAGGGGGTTGAGACCTTCTAAGCTGAGCGCACAAGTGTTCTGAGTCTGAGAAAGTCCACAGTCCATAAATAGAATAGTCCATTCCATAATGTAGAACCATGGTATCAACTCCTTTCATCATTGAAAGACAGGGACACCATACAAACACAGAGAGGCCTACCCACCTGCCACAGTGAACCACGCAGAGAAAGGCCACTTAGATTCCTTCGCTGACAGCAATTGAAGGGAAGGCAGTCAGCACTGAAATCTTGCTCGCCCTCCACATTCGTCTCAATGTCTCAATCTGCCTCAACACTTTAATTGGTGATTAGTGGACACTTTAAACAGTGAAATGGAGTTGAACATCAGTGCCCCGTCTTAAAGTTTCTTTGTCTTGAGGCCTTCCAAGTACATGCTTGCTTATGGGAATCCTCTTGGAGTCAACAAAGTGTTGGATTACTCAATCAACTTTCAAACTGTAAATCACAGGCTCTAACCATTCCAGAAACACATTTAAGATGAAAAGCTGACATAAAAGAAGTAAAATAGACATTTTTGTGGGCTACCTGGAAGATGTTGACTGAGGGAGTGAGGGACCAAGAGAGAACTGAAATTAAAAGAAATTTCATTAACCAGAGAGTAGTAAATCTGTGGAATTCATTGTCACAGACAGCTGTGGAGTCCAAGTGAATTGAGTATATTTAAAGCAGAGGTTGATAGATTCTTGATTAGTCAGGGCGTCTTCTGATTTAAGATGGTGCCGGTGAATCTCCGTAATTTCTTTCTGGTGGCCAATGAAACAAAGACAACAACCAAATATTTTGTTAATCACACTTTTCCTGGTAAACAATCATTGCAAACAATAGCCTGTCACTTCCCTTTGGACTTGGAGGCAATTCAATGTGGCAAATCGAGGCAGTGGGGTCCAGGACCCAGGGTGTATTAAAGCGACAGAACCCAATGATGGGATGATGATTTAGGCACCGGGCCAGATGGAAAGGGTAAGGATGTCAGGGCCCGAGACAATGGATGGGTCACTTCAGCTCATTGCTCTGTGATGTTTACTTGGCTCTGCGCTGAACTAAGAGTCTGTGGACTTCAGCTCAGAATGCTATTTGCTTGCTTTTATTTGTTTGCATGATTTTCTCTGCACATTTGGTGTTTGACAGTCTTCTTTTTTTAAAGGGTTCCTTGGGTTTCTTTGTTTTGTGGCTGCCTGTAAGGAGACAATCTCAAGGTTGTATTATGTATCAGAATCAGACTCAGGTTTATTATCACTGGAATGTGTTGTGAAATTTGTTAACTTAGCAGCAGCAGTCAATGCAACACAATATAGAAGAGAAATAAATAAATAAATAAATCATTTACAGTATAGGTATATTGAATAGACTAAAAATCATGCAAAAAACAGAAATAATATATATTTAAAAAGTGAGGTAATGTTCAAGGATTCACTGTCCATTTAGGAATCGGATGGCAGAGGGGAAGAAGCTGTTTCTGAATCACTGAGTGTGTGCCTTCAGGCTTCTGTACCTCTTTCCTGAGAAAAGGGCATGCCCTGGATGTTGGAGGTCCTTAATAATGGAAGCTTCCTTTCTGAAACACCACTCCTTGAAAATGTCCTGGGTATTTTGTAGGCTAGTACCCAAGATGGAACCGACTAAATTTACAACCCTCTGTAGCTTCTTTCAGTCCTGTGCAGTAACACCCCCGCCATACCAGACAGTGATGCAGCCTGTCAGAACGTTTTCCACGGTAAATCTACAGAAGTTTTTGAGCGTATTTGTTGACATACCAAATCTCTTCAAACTCCTAATGAAGTATAGTTGCTGTCTTGCCTTCTTTATAACTGCATCAATATGTTGGGACCAGGATAGGTTGTCAGATGTCTTGACACCCAGGAACTTGAAACTGCTCACTCTCTCCACTTCTGATCCCTCCATGAGGATTGGTATGTGTCCACAATCAGCTCTTTTGTCTTACTGACATTGAGTGCTAGGTTGTTGCTGCGACCCCACTCCACTAGTTGGCATATCTCACTCCTGTATGCCGTCTTGTCACCATCTCAGAAACTACCAACGATGGTAGTATTATACATACTTGTACTTTGAACTTTGAACATCAAATTTTATGGGGAGAAAGCAAAAGAATGGGATTGACAATGATAATAAATCAGCAATAAAGGAGCAGACTGGATGGGCTGAATGGCCGCCTTCTGCCCCTATGTCTTATGGTCTTACGGTGTCAGAACACTAAAACAGTGGGAGACCTGAGTTCAATTTTGCCACAGTTATAAGGTGTTTGTACATTCTCCCTATGACCAGGTGGCTTTCCTTTGGGTGCTTTGGTTTCCTTCCACATTCCAAAGATCTTCAGGTTAATTGGTTAATTGTGTGGTGCAGGCTTATTTGGCTGGAAGGGCCTGTTACCATGCTGTATCTCTAAATGAAAATTATATATATATATCACTGCCCCCATGGCCATGAAACATCAGTCTCTAACCATTTAAAATTTGGTGGCTGCAGTGTCGTCCAAACATCATATCCTCATAAGAATTATGTTACTATCTGCCACTGAGCCACAGGGCCCATGGCAACAAAAGTCTCGAGCAGTCTTGCAGAGAACCAAAGGTTTAATTCTACTCCTATTGACCACATATACATAAACCTATCCTTAACTCTACAATTCTCAAAGATCTCCCAAATATCCTAGTTACAGACACCTTCTAAGGTGCTCTTGCAGAAAACAGCTCGAAATGAGGAAACACGAGCCTCCAACCTGATGGCATGAACACTGACTTCTCAAACTTCCACTAATGCCCCACCTCCCCCTCGTACCCCATCCGTTATTTATTTATATACACACATTCTTTCTCTCACTCTCCTTTTACTCCCTCTGTCCCTCTGACTATACCCCTTGCCCATCCTCTGGGTTTTTTCCCCCACTCCCCCTTGTCTTTCTTCCCGGACCTCCTGTCCCATGATCCTCTCATATCCCTTTTCCAATGAACTGTCCAGCTCTTGGCTCCATCCCTCCCCCTCCTGTCTTCTCCCATCATTTTGGCTGTCCCCCTCCCCCTCCCACTTTCAAATCTCTTACTAGCTCTTCTTTCAGTTAGTCCTGACGAAGGGTTTCGGCCCAAAACGTCGACTGTACCTCTTCCTAGAGATGCTGCCTGGCCTGCTGCGTTCACCAGCAACTTTGATGTGTGTTGCTGAAAATGAGGGTGTGGCTGAGGCAGTAGGTACAGAACAGTCATGTCAGAGGTGACTTCTAACTTATATCTGACTGTGGGACCAGGTATTCCCATTTTCATTCCTATTTAATGCAGGGAATTAAAAGTAATACAATCCTATTTTGGCTGCAAAACAAATGCGTCTAATCCAAATGTACAAACATAGCAAATTTATCAATAAAATGGCTATTCTATCACAATCAGTTATGACAATTTTAGCAACACTTTTAAGTATGATATATTGGATTCTTTTAAGCACTCTATAATTTTATTTTTGATGCCAGGGAGCCTAGTCAGCTCTGGATAAATCAGGCCATGCCCAGTGAACAGCGTCTCTGTGATGACTAAAACTCTTGTATTTGAAATACAAAAGCTTCATTTTCCTGAGTTGCCCATAGTTACTGCAGTGTAAACAAAAAACAAAAGAATGGAAATATTTCCAAGTCAAACAAAATGTCAGGTTGCTAAAGGACTGTCTAAGTTTTTGAATAGCAGTTAATGGCTATTCTGTTTGTCAGCAAAACAATTCTAGTTTGAAAATAATTAAGTCAGTGATGAACCATATTTTGCACACCTGGTTAATTTAATTGGAATGCTTAATATATATGTCTATATGTCCACTATATCTATGTGTGTGTGTGTGTGTGTTTTATATATATACATGGTTTAATCTGATTAGAAACGTTAGGTAGAAAAAAATCTGCAAGTATGCTTATAGCCAGAATACAAAGCAAGAACACATTCACTTGAGAGGTTACAATATAACAACAGTACATGGATACACTGTGAGATCTTTTTTCACTTCATCAAACTTAATGTTTTCATTATAATAATCCTCCAATACAGTGCACATTTTAATCTTATACCCTATTTTAATGAATTTGGATAAGAGTTTAAATATGTGACAGATTCTTTCATCTATTTTTATTTAGGAAGTTATGACTAACCTGTTTTGCAACAAATTTAAAAGGATTACATGTGCCTGGAAGCAGGATACTTCTTGAGAAGAAAGCATGTCCTGGCTGGTGGTGATCCCTGATAATGGAAGCTGCCTTCTTGTGATATTGATTCATGTAGATGTACTCATTGGTGAGGAGGGCTTTACCTGTGACGGACTGGTCTGTATCTAATAGTTTTTGTAGGATTTTCCATTCGAGGCATTGGTGTTTCCATACCAGCCTGTGATATTGCCAGTCAATACACTCTCCACTACACATCTATACAAGTTTGTCAAAGTTTTAGATGTTATGCCAAATCTTCGCAAACTTCTAGGGAAGTAGAGGCGCTGCTGTGCTTTCTTCGTAATTGCACTTACATGCTGAACCTCGGACAGGACCTCCAAAATAATAACACCAAGGAAATTAAAGCTGCTGACCCTCTCCACCTCTAATCCTCAGATGAGAACTGGCTCATGGACCTCTGGTTTCCTTTTCCTGAGCTCCTTGGTCTTGCTGACAGTGAGTAAGAGGTTGTTATTATGGCACCACTTAGCTAGATCTTCAATCTCCCTCCTATATGCTGATTTGTCACCCCCTTTGATTCAGCCTAAGACGTTAGTGTAATCAGCAAACTTGAATAAGGCATTGGAGCTGTGTTCACTTCACAGTCATAAGTGTAAAGCAGAGGGCTAAGTACACAGCCTTGTGGTGTACCAGTGCAGATGGAGATCGTGGAGGGGATGTTATTGCCAATCTGAACTGCCTGGGCTCTGGGTCAAGGTTTTGGAGCTTATTGATTTGTTTTGGGGAGATGATGTTATATACTACTGGACTGTAGTTGATAAAGAACATCCTGATGTATACACCTTTTCTATCCAGACGTTGCAGGGTTGAGTGAAGAGCAAATGAGATGGCATCTGTTGCGGACCTGTTGCTCCGCTAGGCAAACTGGAGCGGATCTAAGTCGTTTTCTTACTTAAGGACTTATAAATACAACTAAATAATCATCTGCAAGCATCCCCATTTCTGACCTCATCATGGAGGGGAGGTCATTGTAGGGGAACTCATCCAAAACAAATCTATTCATTTGACTGAACAAAACAATCCACTACCCACCACTTTAAACAGTCATTTCCTCCACTGCCAGCACACAATGGCCACAGTGCATTGTACTGTTATAATTGTATTGTATGTAATATAGTATTGCTTCTTTGACAACTCCTTCCAACTTCATAGCCTTGATCACACAGAAGCACAAGGAATACATGCACATGGGAAAAGCACTCGCTGCAGTTTCCCTTCCATGTCACCCATTATCTTGATTTGGAAAAATGTCATCATTGTTGGATCCAAATTCTGGACCAGTTTGAAGGAACCAGACAAGTTACAGGAGTGCAAGTCTCAACCAGTCAAAGACATTTAGGGAGGGCAATGTATATTGGCTTACTCACTGACAACCACAGACAGTAAATAAAAGTTTAAAAATATGCAAAGTCACCAGACTTTCCCACATTTGACTCTCATGGAAGAAATTTCATTAATGAAGTTTCAGCATACTTCACTAAATAATTCCAGTAGCTGAGATGGCTCATTTTCAATAACCACAGCTGCCTTGCCTTGATGACATCCAGTCACAATAAAACATCTTGATTACAATACCTTCAAATGCTGTCCAGAACGACCATATATCTTCCTTTTCTATTTTCCCTAGTGACCACCCAGTCGATATCAAAGATACAGTTTATGTCATTGTTTAATTTATTTCTCCGGTTTATATTCTCCCGAAAAAAAAAATAAAATTTATTCAAGTACTAACTTGTCATACAGAAAGTAGAACGCTTTTCAAAATATTGATTTATACAATTAATATCAATGCTGACAACATTGTCGAAATAGAACCGTCCAACTTCAGTTCACACACTTCAATCTAACTGAATTAAATTGAATGGAGAACATGACCTTTTAAAAAAGATTAGTCATTCAACACAAAAAACTCAGTCATCTTTCTTGATGTATGAAACCTTTCCAAAATGGCTTCTCAAAAAAAAATCTAGTTTCTAGTTTTTTCATTGCTTTACAACAGTCTTGTGGAATTTACAATGGCAACCTGGCATATTAGTTTTTACTGAGGATTCTAACAGTCTGCACATTTAATTGTCCAAAACCTGAAGCAAAGTGATAAAAATATACATGACTGAAAGAAGTCTTATACTGTTTTTTTTAATCTACATTCTCCAAATAATCACTTGTTAGCTTTTACACTCCATTTGATTGAGAATACTTGACAAACATTTATTGTTCTTCTTAAAGAGAACAGGAACAAATGAGTGTACAGACAGGCAAATAATCTTAATATTAACCCAGTATAATCAGGAGAAAATAGGCAAGAATTGTATCCCATTATGAATAAATCTAATATGATCTACATTTTTTTAATATATTTTGCAATTTACATATCTGTGAGATCATAATCAATCCACAACAGGTATAAATTTAAAGAGGTTGGCAGAAGGTCTGGTGAAAGTTTTGAAATATGAACTTTAAAAATCAAGGAAATCCTTAGGAAGTGTAAGAAAAGCTTTAGATAGCTATGCGTGAAAATTGGAAATGTGTCTTGTTTGCATAGCCACAAATTGATATGAAGCTTCATTTGGTCAGATGTGTGAAATGGATGTTTCATAAAATCATAGAGTTGCGAGAGGGAGGGATCATGTGAGACGTGGGCCGGACGTCCTGCTCACTTAAGGATTTAAGGAAGATGAAGCATCTTCTATAGCCCCTCCTTTCCAGGTGCAGTGATTGCCACACGACCACTATTTGGCTTGCCATGCGGGAGGTCACTCACATATCGACTCTTCTATACTACTGTGCCCATAGCAACGTCTTCATGTGGCGTCCTTGCTCTTACTGAGTTTGCTCTGTCATGGCACGAGTGTCCAGCGGTATAACTGGGCGGGCAGGCTGGGCTCCTCAGCCTTGGTTGACAGCCTGCTGAGAAGGACAACTCCAATTCCAAACCCGAGTAGATGGGACTCATTAGCTTTGCCAGGCAGTCTCTCTAGAAGGAAAATGCCGATACTCAACCTACATGCCTTGTGGCTGCCGCACTCATTGTAGCTTGCTGTGCCATTATGAAACGTCCCCAGCCTAAAGAGGGGTATCAGTGCGTGTGCACTGATCCTCACTATAGACCCTCACAGCAGAATCCTACAGCGACAGAGTTCCCTCCTGATCTTCGCAAGCAAAGAACCAGCCATCATCATCAGCAGTTGCAGAGATACTCAGCATACAAACAGGTTCTTTGGCTCATTGAGTCAACATTGACCATCGACAATCAAGCACCCACTTAAACAAATACCAGTTTATCACAACCTTTTCAAGGTGAGCTCCAGAGAGATACTACTTCTATAGTAAACAAAAAACTAATCAGACCTTTGGAGGGAAGGCATTATTTTTGTTTGTTTGCATACCATCCAGCTATGTCACTCCACACAAAAGTCCATCAAGGTAGTACGAAAGGAAGACAAAACGGAATGCAGAATAGAGTGCACAGTTGTGGAAAAAGTGCAGTGCAGGTAGACAAGTAATCTTTAATGATCATAACGAGATAGACTGAGAGATCGATAATTCATCTTTAACATCAAAAAGGCCCATTCAAGAACGTTATAAGAACAGGGTAGAAGTTGTCCTTGTAGTGAGTGGCTTTCCCATGTGCCTGCTATCCTTGTGCTTCTCTGTGATAGAGGTAGTGGCATTGGAAGGAATTGTCAAGCTTTTGTACCTTCTGCCTGATGGAAGTGGGGAGAGGACAGAGTGACTGGAATGGGAGATAGAAACATAGAAACATAGAAAATAGGTGCAGGAGTAGGCCATTCGGCCCTTCGAGCCTGCACCGCCATTTATTATGATCATGGCTGATCATCCAACTCAGAACCCCGCCCCAGCCTTCCCTCCATACCCCCTGACCCCCGTAGCCACAAGGGCCATATCTAACTCCCTCTTAAATATAGCCAATGAACTGGCCTCAACTGTTTCCTGTGGCAGAGAATTCCACAGATTCACCACTCTCTGTGTGAAGAAGTTTTTCCTAATCTCGGTCCGAAAAGGCTTCCCCTCTATCCTCAAACTGTGGCCCCTCATTCTGGACTTCCCCAACATCGGGAACAATCATCCTGCATCTAGCCTGTCCAATCCCTTTAGGATCTTATACGTTTCAATCAGATCCCCCCTCAATCTTCTAAATTCCAATGAGTACAAGCCCAGTTCATCCAGTCTTTCTTCATATGAAAGTCCTGCCATCTCAGGAATCAATCTGGTGAACCTTCTTTGTACTCCCTCTATGGCAAGGATGTCTTTCCTCAGATTAGGGGACCAAAACTGCACACAATACTCCAGGTGTGGTCTCACCAAGGCCTTGTACAACTGCAGTAGTACCTCCCTGCTCCTGTACTCGAATCCTCTCACTATAAATGCCAGCATACCATTCGCCTTTTTCACCGCCTGCTGTACCTGCATGCCCACTTTCAATGACTGGTGTATAATGACACCCAGGTCTCGTTGCACCTCCCCTTTTCCTAATCGGCCACCATTCAGATAATAATCTGTTTTCCTATTTTTGCCACCAAAGTGGATAACTTCACATTTATCCACATTAAATTGCATCTGCCATGAGTTTGCCCACTCACCCAACCTATCCAAGTCAACCTGCATCCTCTTAGCATCCTCCTCACTGCTAACACTGCCATCCAGCTTCGTGTCATCCGCAAACTTGGAGATGCTGCATTTAATTCCCTCATCCAAGTCATTAATATATATTGTAAACAACTGGGGTCCCAGCACTGAGCCTTGCGGTACCCCACTAGTCACCGCCTGCCATTCTGAAAAGGTCCCGTTTATTCCCACTCTTTGCTTCCTGTCTGCTAACCAATTCTCCACCCACACCAATACCTTACCCCCAATACCGTGTGCTTTAAGTCTGCACACTAATCCCCTGTGTGGGACCTTGTCAAAAGCCTTTTGAAAATCCAAATATACCACATCCACTGGTTCTCCCCTATCCACTCTACTAGTTACATCCTCAAAAAATTCTATGAGATTCGTCAGACATGATTTTCCTTTCACAAATCCATGCTGACTTTGTCCGATCATTTCTCCGCTTTCCAAATGTGCTGTTATCACATCCTTGATAACTGACTCCAGCAGTTTCCCCACCACCGACGTTAGGCTAACCGGTCTATAATTCCCCGGTTTCTCTCTCCCTCCTTTTTTAAAAATTGGGGTTACATTAGCCACCCTCCAATCCTCAGGAACTAGTCCAGAATCTAACGAGTTTTGAAAAATTATCACTAATGCATCCACTATTTCTTGGGCTACTTCCTTAAGCACTCTAGGATGCAGACCATCTGGCCCTGGGGATTTATCTGCCTTCAATCCCCTCAATTTACCTAACACCACTTCCCTCATATATCAGTGCAGTTACACAGAAGAAATAAAGTCATAGTCAGGTAGCCTATCCAGTACCAAAGCAATTCAAGTACAATGAGCACCTGGCCCAATTAATTCTGCAAAGTCCTCATAATTAACTTTGTAGCAAAATATGAATGCAAGAAATAGAAGCAGATGTAGACCATTCAGCCCTTCATGCTAATTCTGCATTCAATAAGATAATTGTTTATCTTCTGCCTCAGCACCAATTTTCCACACTGACCTGATAGTCCTCCATTTTCATAGTGTCCAAGCATCTATCAGGACTGAAAAGAGGGTGTTTAGAGATGGAAATAGGGAGGTGCTGAGGGCAATACAGAGGGACCTGAAAGCCAGGATCAGGGAGGCTAAAGACAGGTACAGGAGGAAGCTTGAGTGGAAACTCCAGCAGAACAACATGAGAGAGGTCTGGAGGAGGATGAGGACCATCACTAGGTTCCGACAAACTAACAACAGAGGAGCTGAAGGCAGTGTGGACAGGGCCAACGAACTTAATCTGTTCTTTAACAGATTTGACATTGTGTCCCCTGCCCATCCCCCACATGAGCCATCTGTTGTCGGCCCCCAACCAACACATATTCCACTCTCCCCTCCTACCCCTCCTCACAGTCCCCCATCCTGCTCTCATGACTATACCCCTTCCCCACACAAAACCACCATGGTGGGCTTCACAGCTGAACAGGTGAGAAGACTGCTGAAACGTCTCAACTCAAGCAAGGCCATAGGACCGGATGGTGTCAGTACCAGGGTGCTCAAAGCCTGTGCCCCTCAGCTATGTGGAGTACTTCGCCATGTATTCAACCTGAGCCTGAGGCTCCGGAGGGTTCCTGTGCTGTGGAAGACGTCCTGCCTCGTCCCTGTGCCGAAGATGCCGCGCCCCAGCGGCCTCAATGACTACAGACCGGTGGCATTGACCTCCCACATCATGAAGACCCTGGAGAGACTTGTTCTGGAGCTGCTGTGGCCTATGGTCAGACCACACTTAGATCCCCTCCAATTCTCCTACAAGCCCCAACCAGGAGTTGAGGATGCCATCGTCTACCTGCTGAACCATGTCTACGCCCACCTGGACAAGCCAGCGAGCCCTGTGAGGATCATGTTTTTTGACTTCTCCAGTGCGTTCAACACCATCCGCCCTGCTCTGCTGGGGGAGAAGATGACAGCGATGCAGGTAGATGCTTCCCTGGTGTCATGGATTCTTGATTACCTGACTGGCAGACCACAGTACGTGTGCTTGCAACACTGTGTGTCCGACAGAGTGATCAGCAGCACTGGGGCACCACAGGGGACTGTCCTGTCTCCCTTTCTCTTCACCATTTACACCTGGGATTTCAACTACTGCACAGAATCTTGTCATCTTCAGAAGTTTTCGGATGACTCTGCCTTAGCTGGATGCATCAGCAAGGGAGATGAGGCTGAGTACAGGGCTACGATAGGAAACTTCGTCACATGGTATGAGCAGAATTATCTGCAGCTTAATGTGAAAAAGACTAAGGAGCTGGTGGTAGACCTGAGGAGAGCTAAGGTACCGGTGACCCCTGTTTCCATCCAGGGGGTCAATGTGGACATGGTGGAGGATTACAAATACCTGGGGATACGAATTGACAATAAACTGGACTGGTCAAAGAACACTGAGGCTGTCTACAAGAGGGGTCAGAGCCGTCTCTATTTCCTGAGGAGACTGAGGTCCTTTAACATCTGCCGGACAATGTTGAGGATGTTCTGCGAGTCTGTAGTAGCCAGTGCGGTCATGTTTGCTGTTGTGTGCTGGGGCAGCAGGCTGAGGGTAGCAGACACCAACAGAATCAACAAACTCATTCGTAAGGCCAGTGATGTTGTGGGGATGGAACTGGACTCTCTGACGGTGGTGTCTGAAAAGAGGATGCTGTTCAAGTTGCATGCCATCTTGGACAATGTCTCCCATCCACTACATAATGTACTGGGTGGGCACAGGAGTACATTCAGCCAGAGACTCATTCCACCGAGGTGCAACACAGAGCGTCATAGGAAGTCATTCCTGCCTGTGGCCATCAAACTTTACAACTCCTCACTTGGAGGGTCAGACACCCTGAGCCAATAGGCTGGTCCTGGACTTATTTCCTGGCATAATTTGCATATTACTATTTAACTATTTATGGTTTTATTACTATTTATTATTTATGGTGCAACTGTAATGAAAACCAATTTCCCCCGGGATCGATAAAGTATGACTATAACTATGACTATGACTATATATCCTTTACAGTCTTTGAGCAGATGATTCCAAAAAATCCCTACCCTCTGTGTGAAAGCATTTTTCTCCTCTCTGCCTGAATGACCATCTCGTTATTTTGAGATTGTGATTCCTGCTTTTAGACATTCCAGACTGTAGAGACAGCCCTTCATGGTAAGGCAAATTCAACAACAGAATTTGGTGCTCCCAATGCGGCCTCCTCTATATCGGCAACACCAAATGCAGACTGGATGATCGATCGAATTGCAGAGCACTTGCACTCCATTTGCAATAGCCATCCTGAACTCTTAGTTGGATTTGAGTTCAACTCTCCTTCCCAACCCTAGACCAACTTGTCCTTCATCGGCCTTCTGCTCTGCCAGGACCAGGTGAACAACCCAATGTTATGAAGACTGTATTTTCCAATTTCAGGTAATTCTTACCTTCTGTCCCATTTTCTCCTCCTTACCCACTCCTCTCCACATTCCAATATACATTCCTCTGCTTTCCTTTCCCATATTCCCTCCTCAAGCCCACCCCACCCCACCATCACACAGTTTCATTCCCATGTCCCTCTTGGTTCCATCTACCTACTACTCATACACTTCACATCTCTATCAGTTGGCATCTGCTGTTTATTCACCTTAATGGTTTCCATTAGCACCTTCCTTACTTATCGGGTTCCAGCACTGGTAGTATTTCTGCCCCACTTATCATCCACTCTTTTCCCCACCTGGCTCCATTTGTCATTCTTCCTTTGTCTACGTTCATCTATCATCCATCTGCTTCTTGTCTCCCCACTCCACACTTCCACTCGGCTCCATCTGTCCATCACCCTCCACCCTTCCTTACTTCACCAATCACCTGCTGGCCTCTGTCTCACTACTCTCTCTCCCCTCTCCTCTTTAGACGTGTTTTTGTCCCTTTCCACTCTCTGTCCTAATGCAGAGTCTCAACCTGAAGCATCAACAGTTCCTTTCCCTCCTGGGATAGTACTCAACAAGCTGAGTTCCTGCAGCAGACTGTTCTAAAAAGAGTTACAGATCTTGATGACAATTCATCATCAGTGGATTAAGGAGACAAAGAAACTGGTCCATGGAGATCTCTAGGAGAGCTCTCTACTACTGAGTTCACAAAGAAATGTGCTTGAGATTGTCGGAGCTCATTCTGCATAGCCTCAGGAAGTTAATGGACTAGTTACTCAGGGGTATGACCCAGACCCAGTCACCCTGTTTCTTCATCAATGACTTTTCAACCATCCTCAGAAGTGACAATATTTGCTAATGTCCAATTTTGTATACTTCACTAATAATAAAACAGCTGGCAGGTACATGCGCTGACACTTGGAAATATTCAGGCTTGTAACATGTGGCAAGTAGTAATGTACTATTTGAATGCCAGGCACTAAACACCTCCAACAAAAGAATGTCTACCCATGGCTCAAGCACTGTCCATGGTATCATCAGCATCATCATCATCACTAAATTGCCCATTGTTAATATTCCAGGAGTGCTTCCAGCACAGGCTAATAAAAGCACGTTAATGAACAGATATTCAATGGCAAGTAGTTTGAGTGATTCACATTTGTCTTCCCAGAACTTCTCCAAGATACTAGTCCTCACTGTGTTGGAGTACCCCCCACTTGTCATGATGAACACATCTCCATAAAGATTTATAAAGATCACCTGTATTCAAGTTTGGTTAACTGCTCATCTATCATCTTAAACATTGACTCCCTCCAACATCTTTTTATTATGGCTGCAGAATTCAACATGTCAACTACAAAATTCGCTGAAGGAACTTGCCAACTTTGTGGTGATTTGTCTCTATAAAAGCAATTGAAGCCACTCCACACTTCTCAGGGACAGATACTTTGGTGATAGACTTAGGTTAGGTGTTTTTCCCTCTTGTTTCTGGTCTTATCAGCTGAGTACAGACACCTGTGTCCTATGGAAATCAGCTGGTCCTTCAGCCAGCTTGGCCAATAATTGAATTTCTCTGTTGAGTATATTCTGTGCCCTTACCACCCACAGAGTTTCCTTCACGTAGTTTCAAACACAGAGGAATACTGGTTCATCAGTTGATGGAAAACATTTGGTACTAATCAGCAGAAGGCTCTTTACTCATGTCTGTCCAGATTCAATAAGGGTTTATGAAGTGTAAGGTCAATACAGGATAATTTCAGGCCTGCGTATAAAGGCAAAAGTAATAATGCATGAAGAGAGTGCTGTTTGCAAGATCTCTTCTCAGTAACATACTATCTTAGAAATATGTACTTGCTGTTTTATCATCATTTGATCAAAATCCTTGAACATCTTGCCACCAGCACTGTGGGTGTATCTGCAGAACAAACTGCTGTGTCTCAAGGTAACAACATTTTCTCAAGAGCAGTTAAATGCTATAGCATAGCCAACGATACCTACATCCTGAAAATGATTAAAATAAAGAAGTAGAAAGAATGAACAACTAATTTTTAACCTAGCCATAAGTTGTATCATTGTTGTAGACTCAAAGAGCAATATAACATAGAATTAGGCCTTTTGACCCAACGAGTCTATGCCAGCTGTCAAACACATATTTACATGAACTCTACATTAATCACTTTTTACATTCTTCGCATACTCATGCCACCTCTTCCAGAATCCACTAAACGGCAGTATGTTGGAGACAACTTCTAATAGTTAATTAACTGACCAACACGCATATCTTTGATATGTGGGAAGAAACCACAGCACCCATGGAAACCCATGTGATCGCAGGGAGAAGACATTTCTCAAGGTCAAGTTTGAACCTGGGTCACATGCAAGTGTGGCAGTGGCTTCACTTGCTATATTAATGTGCCAAAAATATTGCACTAAGTCAACATTATTGATCTGCAGTATGTCACTGAGATGAATATTACGGCTGTGCTTATTCACTATCTAATTTTGATTCGAAGTTTTCATTATTTATTATGTTGCTAATTCCTTTAATTTATTTCTTCTTCTTTTGTTTTCTAACTTCACTGTATTTTAAAACACAATGCATTTTTCAAGATTACCAGGTTTGATTGACCTGAAACTGTTGTTGATCTCACCACGGATGATGTTGATCTTTTGGGTAATCCCTGTGCTTTCTATTCTTTTTCAATATAATTGACAGGGCAGGAAGTAGCTATTGAGAAATGGCTATGGGAGACTGGTTTGCATTTAAAGGAGAATAATAGGGTTTGAATCAAAAAGATAAAAACCTCATCCTTGCAGTTCACTGCTAAAACATAATCAAAAGAAGTTGAGCAAGTTTTTGTATTTAATTATACATCATCCTGAAAAGGATCAAAGTAATGGCCAATCATATTTAGAAAGGGAATGAAATAAGACCCAACGAATGCTGCTATATGTACTTCACAACATTCTCAGGTGTGTACACTGAAACCAAACTTTACACTTCAAAATATACTTATGCACAAATAATATAAAGTGAAGCAATATAACACGCATATTTTCAGCATCATTTCAGTTCTTAGCATTTCACTCACAATGCAAAGATAAAAAATGTTTGAAACCAGTTAAGTGGGTAACAGTCAGAAGAGGGAAGGGCGAGAGTCAGATAATAGAGAGTACCTTGTGGCTGACCCCCTTAACAATAAGTACTCCTGTCTGAGTACTGTTGGAGGGAATAGCCTATCTGGGGGAAGCAACAGTGTCTGTGCCTCTGGCACAGAGTCTGGCCCTGAGGCTCAGGAGGGTAGGGTAGGAAGAAGGCAGCAGTGATAGGGGACTCTATAGTTAGGTGGTCAGACAGGCGATTCTGTAGATGCTGGAGAAGAGCACGGATGGTAGTTTGCCTCCCAGGTGCCAGGGTCCGGGATGTTTCTGAACACGTGCATGATATCCTGAAGTGGGAAAGTGAACAGCCAGAGGTCATGGTACATATTGGTACCAACGACATAGGTAGGAAAAAGGAGGAGGTCCTGAAAACAGACTACAGGAGTTAGGAAGGAAGTTGAGAAGCAGGGCCGCAAAGGTAGTAATCTCAGGATTACTGCCTGTGCCGCGCGACAGTGAGTATAGGAATAGAGTGAGGTGGAGGATAAATGCGTGGCTGAGGGATTGGAGCAGGGGGAAGGAATTCAGATTTCTGGATCATTGGGACCTCTTTTGGGTCAGGCATGACCTGTACAAAAAGGATATGTTGCACTTGAATCCCAGGGGGACCAATATCTTGACGGGGAGGTTTGCTAAGGCTATTAGGGAGAGTTTAAACTAGGATTGCTGGGAGGTGGAAACCAATCTGAAGAGATGGAGGAAGGGATGATCGGCTCACAAATAAAGAAAGCTTGGAGACAGTGTGAGAAGGAGGATAGGCAGGTGATGGAGAAGGATGTGCTCAGACCAATGGTTTGAGATGTGTCTATTTTAATGCAAGAAGCATCATGAACAAAGCAGATGAGCTTAGAGCCTGGATCAGTACTTGGAGCTATGGTGTTGTGGTCATTACAAAGACTTGGATGGTTCAGGGGCAGGAAAGGTTACTTAGAGTGCCAGGCTTTAGATGTTTCAGAAAGGACAGGGAGGGAGGCAAAAGAGGTGTAGGCGTGGCACTGCTGATCAGAGATAGTATCACGGCTGCAGAAAAGGAGATAATTGTGGAGCGATTGTCTACTGAATTTCTGTGGGTGGAAGTTAGAAACAGGAAAGGGTCAATAACTCAACTGGGTGTTTTTTATAGACCACCCAATAGTAACAAGGACATCAAGGAGTAGGTAGGGAGACACATTCCGGAAAGGTGTAATAATAACAGAGTTGTTGTGGTGGGAGATTTTAATTTCCCAAATATTGATTGGCATCTCCCTAGAGTGAGGGGTTTAGTTGGGGAGGAGTATGTTAGGTGTGTTCAGGAAGGTTTCCTGACACAATATGTAGATAAGCCTACAAGAGGAGAAGCTGTACTTGATCTAGTATTGGGAAATGAATCTGGTCAGGTGTCATGTCTCTCAGTGGGAGAGAATTTTGGGAGATAGTGATCACGATTCTATCTCCTTTTCCATAGCACTGGAGAACGATAGGAACAGACAAGTTAGGAAAGTGTTAAACTGAGTAAGGGGAAATATGAAGCTTAAGAATGAAATTAGGAGAGCCAGAAGGAGCCATGAGAAGGCCTTGGCAAGAAGGATTAAAGAAAACCCCAAGGCATTCTACAAGTACATGAAGAGCAAGAGGATAAGGTGTGAGAGAATAGGACCAGTAAGTATGACAGTGGAAAAGTGTGTATGAAAACGAAGGAGATAGCAAAGGTACTTAATGAATATTTTGCTTCAGTATTCACTGCAGAAAAGGATCTTGGTGATTGTAGGGATGAGTTACAGCCAATTGAAAAGCATGAACATATAGACATTAAGAAAGAGGATGTGCTGGAGTTTTTGGAAAGCATCAAGTTGGGTAAGTCTCCAGGGCCAGTTGAGAAGTACCCAGGCTACTGTGGGAGGCAAGGGAGGAGATTGCTGAGCCTCTGGCAATGATCATTGTATCATCAATGGGGACAGGAGAGGTTACGGAGGATTGGAGGGTTGCAGATGTTGTTCCCTTATGCAAGAAAGGGAGTAGAAATAGCCCAGGAATTTATAGACCAGTGAGTCTTACTTCAGTGGTTGGTAAGTTGATGGAAAAGATCCTGTGAAGCATGATGTATGAACATTTGGAGAAGCATAATATGATTAGGAATAGTCAGCATGACTTTGTCAAAGGCAGGTCATGCCTTACGAGCCTGATTGAATTTATTGAGGATGTGACTAGACACCTTGATGAAGGTAGAACAGTAGATGTAGTGTATATGGATTTCAGCAAGGTATTTGATAAGGTACCCCATGCAAGGCTTATTGAGAAAGTAAGGAGGCATGGGATCCAAGGGGACATTGCTTTGTGGATCCAGAACTGGCTTGCCCACAGAAGGCAAAGAGTGGTTGTAGACAGGTCATATTCTGCATGGAGTTTGGTGACCAGTGGTATGACTCAGGGATCTGGTCTGGGACCCCTACTCTTTGTGATTTTTATAAATGACTTGGATGAGGAAGTGGAGGGATGGGTTAGTAAATTTGTTGCTGACACAAAGGTTGGGAGTGTTGTGGATAGTGTGGAGGACTGTCAGAGGTTACAGTGGGACATTGATAGGATGCAAAACTGGGCTGAGAAGTGGCAGATGGAGTTCAACCCATATAAGTGTGAGGGGGTTCATTTTGGTAAGTCAAGTATGATGCAGGATATAGTATTAATGGTAAGACTTTTGGCAGTGTGGAGGATCAGAGGGATCTTGGGGTCTGAGTCCATAGAACACTCAAAGCTGCTGCACAGGTTGACTCTGTGGTTAAGAAGGCATACGGTACATTGGCCTTCATCAGCCATGGGATTGAGTTTAGCCAAGAGGTAATGTTACAGCTAATATAGGACCCTGGTCAGACCCCACTTGGAGTACTGTGCTCAGTTCTGGTCACCTCACTACAGGAAGGATGTGGAAACTATCACTAGGGTGCAGAGGAGATTTACAAAGATGTTGTCTGGATTGGGGAGCATGCCTTATGAGAATAGGTTGAGTGAACTCGGCCTTTTCTCCTTGGAACAGCGGAGGATGAGAGGTGACCTGATAGAGATGTATAAGATGATGAGAGGCATTGATAGTCTGGATAGTGAGAAGCTTTTTCCCGGGGCTGAAATGGCTAACACAAGAAGGCACAGTTTTAAAGTGATTGGAAGTGGGTACAGAGGAGATGTCAGGGGTAAGTTTTTTACACAGAGAGTGGTGAGTGCATGGATTGGACTGCCGGCGATGGTGGTGGAGGTGGAAATGATAGGGTCTTTTAAGAGACTCCTGGATAGGTACATGGAGCTTAGAAAAATAGAGAGCTATAGGTAACCCTTGGTAATTTCTAAAGTAAGTACTAGATTGCACAGCATTGTGGGCTGAAGGTCCTGTGTTGTGCTGTATGTCTTCTATGTTTCAATGTTTCTAAACTAGCTATTTGTGAAGGAGTTATGTCTCCATTATATCCTGTCCGATTTTCTACATAACATCATTGTCATTTATATTCTTGTTAAATCTTAATATTGCCAGGATACTGGTTATGTAAGCTCTGAAATACAACTGCCTAGGTTCTAAGTGTATTTAACTTGATTGTGATATTACTGAACTGGCAATCCTTCCTGAATTCATTATGCACGGACTCCCACATACATACTCATTTGGTCTGAATATTGATGGAAAATCTACCAGGCCCTAAGCATTCTGGAATATAAGGGCAAAGGCAGGCATCAACAGAACTCCCGGAGTGCAGTGACAAGGCCCTGAGTATTTGATAGCTAACATAGCATTGCTCTTGGTTTAACTAGGTACAGAAGCTGAAAATCATCTTTTAATAGAGTTTGAATGTCTCTGATGTTGAGAAACACTTAAATCTGTTGAATTTGAATATATTATGAATACAAAATTATCAAAATCAAATTAACTAAATTCCTTAAATAATTAGACATATTTAATTTAAAATAATTAAAGTCAAATTAATCTGGCCTCCCTGGTGAAGGGTCTTGGAGCTGAAAAGTTAGCGATTACTTTTTATACTACTGCTGCTTCACTTGTTGAGTGTTTCCAGCATTTTCTGTTTTTATTTCGGATTTCTAGTAAGTACATTTTTTTTATCCTCATCAATCCACCCTTCCCTCTGCCACCTCATCTATAAGCCTATAATTTCCAGGTGACATCTGGAGGTGAAATGAACTTAAAATTCATCCTTTCAAATTTGTCAGAAAAGAAAACTGATTTCATATTTGTTCGGTGTTTTTGGAAACCCAGGATTTATTACTGATTAAATGGCCAAAATCCAATGATATCCTAAAGAAGTACCAGCACTAGCCAATTAAATCCAGTTCACTGTCTTTACCAGTGATTTGTTTGTTGTCTTGCTTTCTCCAATTTCATATCATGGTGGTATTCTCCTTTCCTGGATTCCCTTAGTCATATCAATTAATTCAAGCATCCCAGGGAGAGCTGATCTAGAAAGTCTTAGGAATGTTCTACAAATTCCTGAATAACCTTGGATGGCAGATCCCACTGTAGCGATGCTGCTCAAAGACACACTTACTTTTGACACAGATAATGTCATTGGACTGTTTGTGAGCTGACTTACAATTTTGAACAGTTCAAAAAATTTGTTGGTCCGGGTAATACTTTATCCAGCAAAAAATCATTGTACTTCTTCTATGCTTTATTCCCTGAAAAACAACTGCAGGAAGATTCAACTGCTTAGTGTTGTTCTCATCTGTGTCTTACAACTGAAAATTGCTTTTTCTCAAATCACATGATATACATAACATTTGCTTATTGTTTTGCATCCCTCTAAAAATTTGATGAGGTACTTCCTGTTGTGAGGCGCACTAATACATCCTGCTGTAGTTGTCACATTGGGGTTGTATGTGATGATGTAATCCCATTAGAAACATTATTCACCTTGTATTGCCATTGGACTATCCTGGGGCAGCTGTATCTTCACAGCATAGCACCCAGACTGGGATGTGAATTATATATCTTCATCCATGACCCCTCACAACCTCCAACCAAAACTCAATCAGTGATTCTCCACCTCCTTCATGGAAAATACCAATCTACAAATCCTTTAATTGAAAGCCAGTCTGTGAGCACCTTATCATTCCATCCTCTTCAACAGCCCAGCTACCTGTCTCATGATCCTGACCTCCAGTGTGTGGAGATGTTTCAATTTCCTCCAACACTTCAAAGATATGCTAGATGATAGATTAATTAAATACCATGAGTTACCTCTGGTTTAGTGGGATTGTTGGAAAGTCAAAGAAGTGTTGATATCAACAAGGAAATAAGTACAGGCTTAGGGTTGATGGGATTTTTCTTAGAGCCATTATTGACATGATGGTCTATTTGGCTTCCCTCTAACAAAACATAAAATATAACCTTGGGAGATCCTGTAATATCATAACTCTTTATTCCAAAGACTTCTCCAGACTGGTTTGGCAAGTGACTACAAACAGTTTCTGTAAGCCAGATGGTAATTATCAAAGTCTTAATATCATAGCCACCTTTAACAATCAATGTTAAATACACAAATCGTAAAAAAAGATCAGCTGTAAGCCAGTCATATTAGGATGAACTAGAACTTCTTACCTGCAATGTTTTATTAATATTTGAGGATCTAACTAGTGGAGTGTCGAGGAGATTTACTTTGCTGGAAGCTCATGAGTGGTGGGATGCTTCCAACAGGAGATTGAACAAATGGTTCCTTTCTTAGTGCTCAGATTGTATACAGCTGGAACCTTTCAGTGGCTGTGCAAAGACAGATTTCAACTGAAACTGATGTGAAATAATTTTCATTGTATTGCAATAATGTTAGTTACATTTCAAGGCAAAATGAAAATGGGGATGAGGTGGAGTTAGGGTAAATGAGAGAAAACTTATTTTTCCAACATCAAAAATGGTCAATATAATTACACTGCCTGTTAACAGATATTTTTAACTGAGGAGAAATAAAACTACTTCACACTTTGCCACCCCTCTGTAATTTTCTTCACAACAAAATGCAGTTTTGTGTCAATTGAACAGTTTAGCAATGTTTGTCACATTCAAAATCAGAATCCGAAACAGATTCACTACCACTGACATATGTCTTGTAGTTTGTTGTTTTGTGGCAGCAGTATGGTGCAATGCATAAATAATTCTTACAAGTTACAATAAAAATATATTTAAAAAGTAAATAAATGGTGCCAAAAGTGAGCAAAAGAGTGAGGTAGTATTCAGGGGTTTGTGCACTGTTCAGAAATCTGATGGCAGAGTGGTTTCCTCTTACATTTTAAGAAAACAAATCTCTCACAAAATACAATAGGTGGATTAAATTTGAATACAAACAATGTAAGGATAACTGTAACCATTTACCAAAGTTTATTAAATGTAAGAACCATCATTAAAAAAGGGAGAACAATTCTTTCCTTCCATATTAGCAGACTAGCAGGTAGATTCAAATAAGTTACTGCCTTCACAAGTTTAATACATTTGCAAGTTGAAAGGAAGCAGTTAAATGCATGTGTTACAATAGTGCAGACAGTAATATATTAATGAGTGTATTAAAAATAGCACAGGAAGGAAATGAAAAACACAGCATGGCAACCAACTGTGAATAATAGACATGTATACACTGCCTGCTTCATTATTTGGTTGTGTGAACCTCGGAAATACAAATAAATTGAAAACTGTCTTTTGAACCTCTTCCTTCTAAACCAGGCTATACAAGGACTCTCATTTAATCCCAAGAGACAAGCAGCCACACTTAAAATTTCTAAGGAACAAGGAAAACTCCCTCAACTCCCAAAGGTAAAAATGAAAGGAAATGCATCCCATGCTTGACTTAACGCCAACTCTGGGCAGCATGCATAGGTATATGTATCCGACACATCAAGAGCCTTTATATTTTAATATACAAATAATATATATGCTTTCTGTAAACAAACTGAGCTGCAAAAATAAAAAAGAATATTTTGCCTTTATTCTCTTTTTTGCAATAATCATGTATTTTTCCAGAAAATAACTTCATAATACATGTTAGGTATGGAAGGCTGCAGAAAACATGTAATCCAGTGATGGAGAGAAAGGGAACATTAAAATTCTCTTGTAAAGCAGATATTGCACATTTTATTACCCACCCCATGAGTTCTTGCTGAGTCCTTATTTGTAAGCCCAAATATAGCACTACATTGTCTATCCCTACACAGTGCTGGGTATAGGTTGTCCCTTGCTCCCTTGGCTGATTGCGTTGGAAATAAAGCCTGCTGTTCTGCTTGTCTTTTCAATACTATCTCAGTGGCACAGAACACACTGGCCGCACGCTATTCCCACACCCACTCAAACAGCCCTAGGGATAAGCACAGTACAATTGATAGAAATCTTTTCCATTGGTTCCCACCAGCATGTAGCTAGCAATTTCCTGGGTTTTATCTGAGAACAAATACCTTTGAAAACTGAAAACAAGACTTCTAGTGACATTGTTATATTAAGTAGATTAGTATCCAGCTACATTGTTACATTGACTGAACTAATCTGTGTTTTCCATCAGTTCAGAAATGCAGCCATTAAGACTTCACTTTACCAGGTTGCAATAAACAGCTCAAATGATGCATAAGTTTATCTATAAACTTACTTAAGCTTTTTTTAATAATATATAATTACATCATTTCTAAAAACAAAATTATTTGCACTTGATAGAATTGAATTACCTTCACCCACACATGCAAGAAAAGGCCTAACTATTATTAAGTTTTTCAATCCAGAATCTCAAGGCCCTAAAATTCTGCAAGACTATTCCTCACAGTAACTCCACCATGGATGCTGCCAAACTCAGTTGTGAACGGAGGAGTTTTGGGCATTGGAAAAGCAATCCTATCCTGTGAAAAACTGGAGCTACAGAAAGTCAACAAAAGCTCCAAAATCCTCCTACCTTGGAGAGGTAGGATCATTGTCTAGAAGACATATGACACCTGGGGAAACTTGAAAGACTGGCCCAGGACAGAGGACTCTAGCGCACTCCTCTTGGCAGCTTATGCCCCAGTAGGGATGATGGACTTAAGATTATGAAGAATTTCTCACAGTGCTTCCTGTATCTTCAGACTTGGCTATTTTTAGATATTGATCTACCAGCATTCTGATTTGGTTGTTAGATGGTAACAAAGATACTTCTGTTTGAGTAATGCACATAGTCTTTTGAAGATACTAAAGAATGACATAATTTCTATGGGTACGAATCTCAGAGTGTTGCTACATTCATTCCACACTAACATATGGGAAGCAAATGCTGAACAATATCAAAGCAAAATGAGGGAAGACTCAAAGCTGCAGAGATGTGGTTTTTGAGAAGAATGGTGAAAATATTGCAGAAGGGTTGTGAAAAGCTGGAATAAGAAGAGCTGATGTCATCAATCAGGAAACAGCAGCTGGAATTTCTGGGATATGTAAGGAGGAAAGAGAAGCTTGAATATCTTGCAGTGATGGGAAAAAACTGATGGAAGAAGAAACCACGGTCGACATCACGTGACATTCATAAGTTACATCAAGGGATGCACAGGCAAAAGTTCTGAAGAGTTATTCGAAATTGTCAGATTAAAGATAGACGGAAGACCATGATCATCCACGTCATATGACACAGCACATAACGGTGAGGATGAATGATTCAAAACTAAAATTGGTGGTTCCAAAGGATGGTTGAGTTCCCAAGTTACAATTCAGGGGCCTCCTGGGAGAATGACTGATGTTGACAGGGGTGGGGAGGGGAGGTCACCAGTAGGATGTCTCTGGAGATTGTCAATATTTCTGGGAATTCTCAGGAATCTACACATTTATGAGGTGGGTGAGGGAAGAAGTGGCATGTGAGTGTCTTCATTTATGTGGACTTAACTGAAGTATCTCCATTTATGGGACGATTTCACGAAAGCATTAATGTCTATGTGGGTGATTGGGGGATTAGTCCAATAGAAACAAGGTGCTGGAGTGCCTTTATTATTTGGTTAGATGGAGTGTTCCTTTTTTATATAAACTACTGCCATATGAATGCTGGAAAGGTAGCATTTGGACACTCAAAATATAATAAATAGAAAATACACAAAAAGAATTTTGTTTGCTCTATCCTGGAAGAACAAGAACAGTGATGGCTATTTATAGCATGATTATAATTTCCCTCATGAAGAAGGGCAGATGTTTTGTTCCTCTGATTATATTCATATTCTTTTAACATTTAACATTGAAAGTTGATTGTAGAAATTAAAAATCCTCAAGTTGGTGCTTGAAAAGATATTTAAGTACACCTTAACTTTAGAGATTTGTAGCTAAACATGATTTTTTTTTAGTTCACATACAAAACCCTTGGGAGGAGATCAGATAAAGTAACGATGGGGTGAATCTGGTGTTACAAGGTTACAAGACACCGAAAAGGAGAACAAAGGGGGGAAAATAGCTGTCTTTGAAGTCAGATTTTAGGCAGGTAGGGATGAGGTGTAGCTACACAGCACAGAGATATATGCTCAGGGTTGCAGTCTGGCCAGCACAGTGAGAGTGTGGTCATTGCTCCGGACTTCAGCGTCTGCTGTGTCTATTGACGGTTTCGCAGATCAGTGTTCTCCCTCATTAACATCCACTGGACGTGCTGGAAGTTGTTGTCTCCCATTTCTTTTGCTTTGTTTGGCGGCTTGACTAAACATTCTGGAAATTTCTCCATTGTAACACACTTAACAACCAGTTTTACACTTGTTGTCAGGGAGTTGGTGAGATGGAAAAAGCAATGGCAGATGAAATTCCATTCTAAATGTTCTGAGGTTATGTGTTCTGTAAGGACTAATAAGGCTACAATATGCTAGAACCCTGGAAGTACTGAAGAAGAGAGGTACCATTGAAAGCAGCAACACAGGTAAATAAGGTGGTTCTGGTACTTATGTGATACTTGCATTCATTAACTGGGAGATTATAGTACAACTATATAATTGTTACTGAGGCCATAGCTGGAGTACTGTGCAGACTACGGGTCACCGCACTAAAAGAAAGATTCAATTGCGCTGGAGATGGTGCAGAGGGGATTCACCAGAATGTTGCCTGGGATGAAATAGTTCAGCTATGAGAATATTGACAGGCTGGATTTGTTTGTAGAGGAGAAAACTGAGAAGGGAACTGACAGGGTTATAAAACTGAAGATTACTTAATGGAATCTTCTTTCCATGACTGAACAGTCTGCAGCAGTACCTTAACTTATCTCTAAATTACAACCATTCACCTTAAACATAGCCGTAAAATAATTTCTGTTTGTCTTTTGGCCACTGCCTATGGAATAAGTGGCATTTAAAATGCTTTCCTTGTTGTTTCATTTATCTCAAAGGGGATTTTGGACCTTTCTGTGCTTTTCCACATATGGGTTCATTGCAGTCTGCTTTTTTGGTGGATTACAGTCATAGAAACATAGAAAATAGGAGCAGAAGAAGGCCATTCGGCCCTTCGAGCCTGCACCACCATTTATTATGATCATGGCTGATCATCCAACTCAGAACCCCGCCCCAGCCTTCCCTCCATACCCCCTGACCCTCGTAGCCACAAGGGCCATATCTAACTCCCTCTTAAATATAGCCAATGAACTGGTCTCAACTGTTTCCTGTGGCAGAGAATTCCACAGATTCACCACTGTCTGTGTGAAGAAGTTTTTCCTAATCTCGGTCCGAAAAGGCTTCCCCTCTATCCTCAAACTGTGGCCCCTCGTTCTGGACTTCCCCAACATTGGGAACAATCATCCTGCATCTAGCCTGTCCAATCCCTTTAGGATCTTATACGTTTCAATCAGATCCCCCCTCAATCTTCTAAATTCCAACGAGTACAAGCCCAGTTCATCCAGTCTTTCTTCATATGAAAGTCCTGCCATCTCAGGAATCAATCTGGTGAACCTTCTTTGTACTCCCTCTATGGCAAGGATGTCTTTCCTCAGATTAGGGGACCAAAACTGCACACAATACTCCAGGTGTGGTCTCACCAAGGCCTTGTACAACTGCAGTAGTACCTCCCTGCTCCTGTACTCGAATCCTCTCGCTATAGATGCCAGCATACCATTCGCCTTTTTCACCGCCTGCTGTACCTGCATGCCCACTTTCAATGACTGGTGTATAATGACACCCAGGTCTCGTTGCACCTCCCCTTTTCCTAATCGGCCACCATTCAGATAATAATCTGTTTTCCTATTTTTGCCACCAAAGTGGATAACTTCACATTTATCCACATTAAATTGCATCTGCCATGAATTTGCCCACTCACCCAACCTATCCAAGTCACCCTGCATCCTCTTAGCATCCTCCTCACAGCTAACACTGCCACCCAGCTTCGTGTCATCCGCAAACTTGGAGATGCTGCATTTAATTCCCTCATCCAAGTCATTAATATATATTGTAAACAACTGGGGTCCCAGCACTGAGCCTAGCGGTACCCCACTAGTCACCGCCTGCCATTCTGAAAAGGTCCTGTTTATTCCCACTCTTTGCTTCCTGTCTGCTAACCAATTCTCCACCCACACCAATACCTTACCCCCAATACTGTGTGCTTTAAGTTTGCACACTAATCTCCTGTGTGGGACCTTGTCAAAAGCCTTTTGAAAATCCAAATATACCACACCCGCTGGCTCTCCCCTATCCACTCTACTAGTTACATCCTCAAAAAATTCTATGAGATTCGTCAGACATGATTTTCCTTTCACAAATCCATGCTGACTTTGTCCGATCTTTTCACCGCTTTCCAAATGTGCTGTTATCACATCCTTGATAACTGACTCCAGCAGTTTCCCCACCACCGACGTTAGGCTAACCGGTCTATAATTCTCCGGTTTCTCTCTCCCTCCTTTTTTAAAAAGTGGGGTTACATTAGCCACCCTCCAATCCACAGGAACTAGTCCAGAATCTAACGAGTTTTGAAAAATTATCACTAATGCATCCACTATTTCTTGGGCTACTTCCTTAAGCACTCTGGGATGCAGAACATCTGGCCCTGGGGATTTATCTGCCTTCAATCCCTTCAATTTACCTAACACCACTTCCCTACTAACATGTATTTCGCTCAGTTCCTCCACCTCACTGGACCCTCTGTCCCCTACTATTTCTGGAAGATTATTTATGTCCTCCTTAGTGAAGACAGAACCAAAGTAATTATTCAATTGGTCTGCCATGTCCTTGCTCCCCATAATCAATTCACCTGTTTCTGTCTGCAGGGGACCTACATTTGTCTTTACCAGTCTTTTCCTTTTTACATATCTATAAAAGTTTTTACAGTCCATTTTTATGTTCCCTGCCAGTTTTCTGTCATAATCTTTTTTCCCCTTCCTAATCAAGACCTTTGTCCTCCTCTGCTGAACTCTGAATTTCTCCCAGTCCTCAGGTGAGCCACTTTCTCTGGTTAATTTGTATGCTTCTTCTTTGGAATTGATACTATCCCTAATTTCTCTTGTCAGCCACGGGTGCACTACCTTCCTTGATTTATTCTTTTGCCAAACTGGGATGAACAATTGTTGTAGTTCATCCATGCAACCTTTAATTGCTTGCCATTGCATATCTACCGTCAATCCTTTAAGTGTCATTTGCCAGTCAATCTTAGGTAATTCACGTCTCATACCTTCAAAGTTACCTCTCTTTAAGTTCAGAACCTTTGTTTCTGAATTAACTATGTCACTCTCCATCTTAATGAAGAATTCCACCATATTATGGTCACTCTTACCCAAGGGGCCTCTCACGACAAGATCGCTAATTGACCCTTCCTCATTGCTCAAAACCCAGTCCAGAATAGCCTGCTCTCTAGTTGG
Organism: Mobula hypostoma; assembly: GCF_963921235.1. Classification (NCBI taxonomy): domain Eukaryota; kingdom Metazoa; phylum Chordata; class Chondrichthyes; order Myliobatiformes; family Myliobatidae; genus Mobula; species Mobula hypostoma. The sequence goes on along the minus strand of NC_086107.1, from coordinate 44,073,006 downwards.
TTCCTCGACATGTTGGTTCAAAAAACCATCCCGCATACATTCCAAGAAATCCTCTTCCTCAGCACCTTTACCAATTTGGTTCACCCAATCTACATGTAGATTGAAGTCACCCATTATAACTGCTGTTCCTTTATTGCACACATTTCTAATTTCCTGTTTAATACCATCTCCGACCTCACTACTACTGTTAGGTGGCCTGTACACAACTCCCACCAGCGTCTTCTGCCCCTTAGTGTTACGCAGCTCTACCCATATCGATTCCACATCTTCCCAGCTTATGTCCTTCCTTTCTATTGCGTTAATCTCTTCTTTAACCAGCAACGCCACCCCACCACCCCTTCCTTCATGTCTATCCCTCCTGAATATTGAATATCCCTGAACGTTGAGCTCCCATCCCTGGTCACCCTGGAGCCATGTCTCTGTGATCCCAACTATATCATAATCATTAATAACAATCTTCACTTTCAATTCATCCACCTTATTACGAATGCTCCTTGCATTGACACACAAAGCCTTCAGGCGCTCTTTTACAACTCTCTTAGCCCTTATACAATTATGTTGAAAAGTGGCCCCTTTTAATGCTTGCCCTGGATTTGTCGGCCTGCCACTTTTACTTTTCTCCTTACTACTTTTTGCTTCTACCCTCATTTTACACCCCTCTGTCTCTCTGCACTGGTTCCCATCCCCCTGTTGTGAACTAACCTCCTCCCGCCTAGCCTCTTTAATTTGATTCCCACCCCCCCCAACCATTCTAGTTTATAGTCACCTCAGTAGCCCCCGCTATCTCCCTGCCAGGATATTGGTCCCCCTAGGATTCAAGTGAATCACAACTTCACAACTTGTCATCACAACTTGTTCTGCTTTGTCTGTCTTATAGACCTGCACTGTGCATCATGGGTAAATTAAGCTAGATCTTTGGCCTAGCAATGCTATTAGGTATTCGTACCATTTGCAGACACATGACCTGAGGGTTTTTGGCTGAGATTGCCCTTATGGAGTAGATGAAGATGCCACTATTGCTACAATCATTACTTACTTATTTCAACATGGAAGAAGGCTATTCAACCCATTAATTTCATGCTGGCTCTCAGGAGAACAATCCATGTCCCATTTGCTTTCTACTACTTATTTTCTTGTAGCACTGCAGCATATTCTTTCTCATATGCTGATCAGCTCCATTTTGATTCATTTTGCTATTAATTTACACCTAGTGATAATATATAACTTTCAATTAATCCAACAGCTTAGCTTTGGGGTGATTTGTACCCCATCAGCACCTCCCCCCCATAACTACAAACAAATCTAGCCTGTCTATATTCTCATCACTGAATTATTCCATCCCAGGCAACATTGTGGTGAACCCACTTTACACCGTCTCCAGTTCAATTAAAATCTTTCTATATTGAGGTGACCAGAAATCTGCACAGTTCTCTGGCTGTGGCTTAACTAATCAACTATTCAAGGGAAATCCACATATTCACAGGAAGAATGTACAAGCTCCAGAGATAGAACACACAGTCAGAATTGAACTCAACTTGCTGGAACTGTGATAGAACAATACTAATTCTAGTACAATTTTGTACGAATTATTTTCTTCAACAGGATCTAACTCCTGTACCGAATGGAATTTCCTCATGTTTTCAGACACTTGCTTTCCATAGATCTAACAACCTAAGTCATCTTTTCAGGTGTGAATTCATGTTTTAAGAGGTTAGCCCAAAACTGCCCTTTGACAAAGCCCTCAAGTGAGTCAGTCTCAATGGCTCACTGTTTAAAACCAGGCCTAAGTTACAGTGGCACAATATATTATTTAATTCAGTGAAAAAGACACTGATTACTTCCTCTAGTTTTGGTCACAGGGTTTGAATTTGTGACCATCAAAACTTTTAAAAGGTGCATAGCCAAAATTTACTTTTGTTAACCTGAACCTAGACTAGCGTGTCATGTGTTTGTAAGTTAACTAACATGGCATTGGTGCCAAGAAGGATGATTTCTTTCTGTATTTCTTGATAGCTTCATGATAACTGTTCCTACTCCCATTATTACTGGAATAAAGTTGTCGTGGAAAAACCACTCAGATATTCCAAGTAACTGCTGAACAATTTCTCCCAGTCTGCATTTGATCTGTCATTTTAAATGATTTTGTTTGAGAACCATTTTGCAGCCTCAATTATCCAATTGCTTGAATCAAATTGTTTGTTTTAATATCTACACGTGAGCATTTCTTGCTCTTGATTTGGGACATTGAGCACAATTGAGCAGTTAACTTCTTCCTCATCCAAGGAATGACACTAAGACCAATCCTAGCACCTTAGCTTACCAAATCCGGTACTACAGAGTGACTGAACCTGTCATGTTCATGCTATGAGAAGCATGAATGAATTGTCTGCTGGTTAACACTTATCAGATAGTGAAAGTACTATAAATGATCTAATAATATTTTTCAAAATAATCCGCTCTTCTTGTACTGGAGTTACAATGCATTTATTATCTAGGTGCATTGGAATACCTAAACCATATAAAATAATCTTTCGATCAGAAGTGGATAAAAATTCCCACATCATGTTATGGTGAGATGGACATTTGTCCAACATCATGAAAACATTAGGATGCAAAAGCATGTACTATTGGCATTACATTCTCAAGGTGGTGCAAGACAGAAACTCCTTGAAGGATAATCATTCCAAATAATACTTCTTGAGCACTATACTTTATTATAACATCTAAAGTAATTTCCTATTACATCCTCTTCCTATTGCATCCTTTTCCTTTTCCTGGCTCTGATGACAAACACTGAAATTCAATGTCAAGCCAAAAGTAAAGGTACAGTAAATTAAGTCCATCTTAGTGCTGAATTTATAGACTTCTCATTATCTTTCCTCTAAAAACTGTGAACTGAACTGAGTTAAATCAAAGATTAATGTAGACACAAGAGAGTACAGATGCTGGAATCTGGCAACACACAATCTGTCAATGGAACTCAATGGGTCAGGCAGCATCGGTGGGAGGAAAGAAATTATCAATACTTCGGGTTGAAACCCTGCATCAGGACCTGGTCCTGATGTGGGATTTCAGCCCACTGAGTTCTGCCAGCAGGTTCTGTGATGCTCAATGTTTAATGTGTTGCCTTGAAAATAGTAGAGCAGAAAATGAAATGTCCATTTCACAGTAAAATAACCCTCTGCAGAATCTGCTCTTTGAATACATTGCTCCATTCTCTTGGCTGCAAAAATTGTTAGAAAAAATTTAATTTTTGTGCAAAATAAATTACATCATACAAATGGAGTGTTTTAGCTTGCAACAGAGACTCTTAGTCACTGAGTTGCAAACCTGTCTTCCCCCATTCAGACATGATGTCAGTCACATCATAACAATGTTCTTGTCATAATATTTTAACAAGTCTGTGATCACTCAATAAAAGATTTACACACATCTGATACTAGAGAATAATTCTGAAAGCAGAAATCAACGTTCTTTGATTTCTGCAGCAAAGAACCTGCAGTCTCACAGAAGGAGGCAAGAAGTAAGAACAATATTTAGGATTCCTTTTGTAACTCTGCAAAGAACAAATGCTTGAGCTGTAAATTGATTAAATAGAGTGCAAATACAATAGCAAGAATGCCTTAGTCTTGGCATAATAATAGCAAAACTGATTTTTTTGTTTTATTTCTACTCCTAGGAAGAGAGAGACAGAGTCTTAACTCAAGCTAGAGCCTTGATTCATCCTGTCTTTATTGCTTCCCACTAAGCCCATATTCCCATACCTAGTAATAATGTTTCCTCTGTGTTACAATGCACTTTAACTGTGAGTTGTTGTTGCACACCTGGACTCCACCCATTTCCTGCAGCATTTGTAAATAACAGGACCATTAATGAACACTTATTCCCCATTCCCATTGTTCCCACTTCATGGAACTCGCTTTTGTGATGACTAATGCTGAACAAGGCATTTCAGAATCTGCCTTGGAGGCACTTCTCCGTTCTACCCCTATCCCCAGCCCTTATAAAGGCTGGACTATAAAGGCTAATCAAAATAATGTCTTCCGGCCTCATTCTAACGCTGCTAAAGCCTAGGCTTGCTTTCTGGATCCTAGTTCAAGGCTTGTTTCATATAAACTCAAATAGAGTTCCTTTATACAGTATTCCCACTCCCCACTCTTCCTCCCACCAGCATTTACCTTACAAGTGGGATGAGTACTACAACTGCCCCTTCACCTACTCCTTCACATCTATTCAGGGCCTCAAACAGTCCTTCCAGGTGAGATGACACTTCACCTGCGAAACTTTCGGGGTCATCTACAATATCTGATGCTCCCGTGCTAGCCTTTGCTACATTGGGAGACGCGACGAAGATTGGGGGACCGATTTGTCGAGCGCTTTCTCTCAATCCTCTGCAAAAGGCAGGATTTCCTGGTGGCCACCTCTTTCAATTCAACTCCCCATTCCCATTCCGACATGCCAGTCTATGGCCTCCTCTACTGTAACGATAAAGCTAAAAGCAAGTAGTACAGAGCAATACATAACAAATACTATAGGTTATAATAAGAAGTATTAAAAAATAAGTAGTGCAACAAGAGATCAAAATAGTGAGGTAATGTTTACGGACCATTCAGAAATCTGATTGTGAGGGGGAGAAAGCTGTAACTAAAATGTTTACACGTGGAATTCTGTAGATGCTGGAAATTCAAGCAACACACATCAAAGTTGCTGGTGAATGCAGCAGGCCAGACAGCATCTCTAGGAAGAGGTACAGTCGACGTTTCGGGCCGAGACCCTTCGTCAGGACTAACCGAAGCAAGAGCTAGTAAGAGATTTGAAAGTGGGAGGGGGAGGGGAGATACAAAATGATAGGAGAAGACAGGAAGGGGAGGGATGGAGCCGAGAGCTGGACAGGTGATTGGCAAAGGGATATGAGAGGGGATCATGGGACAGGAGGCCCAGGGAGAAGGAAAAGGCGGAGTGGGGGAAAAAACCCAGAGGGTGGGCAAGGGGTATAGTCAGAGGGACAGAGGGAGAAAAAGGGGAGAGAGAGAGAGAGAGAGAGAGAGAGAGAGAGAGAGAGAGAGAAAGAATGTGTGTATATAAATAAATAACGGATGGGGTATGCGGGGGAGGTGGGGCATTAGTGGGAGTTAGAGAAGTCAATGTTCATGCCATTGTGTGCCTCCTCCTTGATAGTAGCAATGAAAAGAGGGCATGTCTTGGGTGTTGATGGATGCTGCCCTCTTGGAGCATCATCCTTTGAAAATGTTCTCAATGATGGGGGGGGCGGGGGGCGCTGGTGTCCATGATTGAGCTGGCTGAATTTACAATCCTCCGCAGGTTTTTCCCATCCTGATGCCATCAGTTAGAATGATTTCCATGGTACATCTGTAGAAATATGAGAGAGTATTTGGTGACACACCAAATCTCTTCAGTCTCTTAATGAAATATGGCTGCAGGTCTTTATAATTGCATCAATATGTTGGACTCAGGATAGATCCTCAGAGATGTTGACACCCAGGAATTTGAAGCTGGTCACCCTTTCCACTGCTTACCTTTTGATGAGGACTGTGTGTGTTCCCTTTCCTGAAGTTCACCATCAATTCCTTAGACCTACTGACATTGAGTGCGAGGTTGTGGTTGTGACACCTCTCAACCAGCTGATCTATCTCACTCCTGTACGCCTTCTCATCACCCTCTGAGGTTCTGCCAACAACAGTTCTGTCACCGGCAAATTCATAGTGAGTGCAATGCCTAGCCACACAGTCATAAGTGTAGCGAGAGCAGCTTAGCTTGTATCCTTGAGGAGTGCCTGTGTTGATTGTCAGTGAGGAGGAGATGTTATTTCCGACCTGCACTGACATTTGTCTCTAGATGGGAAAGTCAATGATCCTGTTGCAGAGGGAGGAACAGAGGCACGAGTTTTGAAACCAACTTTATTTTACTTTATTTTGTGACACAACACCGAGTAGGTCCTTCCAGCCTGCCAACCCATGCTACCCCAGCAACCCCCGATAAACCCGATTAACCCTAACCAAACCACGGGACAATTTACAATGACGGATTAACCTGCCTGGTACACCTTTGGACTTATAGGAGGAAAGTGGAGGACTGTGAGAAAGCCCACACAAACCACGTACAGACTCTTTACAGAATGGCGCTGGAATTGAACTCCGACTCCGGGACGCTCTGAGCTGTAATAGCGTCACACCAACCACTTTGCAACGACGTTGATTCGCACTGAGGCGACGATGGCGTTGAATGCCGAACTTCAATCGATAAATAGCAGCCTGACATAGGTATTGCTGTAGTCCAGGTGGTCCAAAGCCAAGTAGAGAGCCAATGAGATTACATCTGCTGTCGACCTAATGTGGTGGTAGGCAAATGACAGTGGGTCCAGCTCCTTGCTTAGGAAGGAGTTCATGCAGAGATGCAGAACCACAATACCATCCGATGATATCACCGACATTCATCAAAACAGAGGGACGCCACACAAGGCAGGCAAACCCCTGACCCACCTGCCACAGTGAGCTACATGGTGATAAACCACTTACAGACTGTTTCTCAGCAGTAATCAAAGGAAGACAGTCTGCGCTGAACTCTCACTCGTCTTCCGCATTCGCTTTGATATCGCAATCTTTTTCAACGCTTTAATCGGCAATTAATGGATACTTTAACTGGCAAAATGGAGTCAAACATTGGTTTGTGCCCTGTCTCGAAGTTTCTTCGCATCGAGGCTGTCTGACTACACGCTTGCATCCCGGAATCTTCTTGGAGACAGCAAAGCGCTGGGTCAATCAAACGATCTCTAAATTGTAAATTACAGGCTCTAACAGTCCCAGATGCACATTTAAGGTGAAAAACAGATGTAAAAGAAGTGAAAAACACATTTTCATGAGCTATCTGGAAGATGTCGACTAGGGGTGCATTGAAGCTGGCACCATCTTGACTGGACTGCATGCATGGTGCCAAATCAAGGATCAACGGTCAAAACTTTATTCGCCATATACATTTACATGTTTTGGGAAGTTGTTGTGGTGTGTTGATGTTATGTGAAACAAAAAAAATCAACATATAACACTTACAAAGAATAAAATAAATATGCAGATTAAGTTGAAATACCGTTAAGGAATAAAATGTGCACAAATACATAAATACAAGCATCCATTTACAATGTAAACAGCATCATAAAAAGTAGTTTAAAGTGTTTCTCGTGCAGTGCAGTGACTGAGGTAATAGATAAAGGGATTGGGGGTGAACTAGAATGGTTGATCAGATTAACTGCTTGGGAGAAAGAAATTTTTAAGATGGCATTAAGAACGCAGAGATTTGGTCTTATTGATGCACTTAAATTGTCATTTCTTAATTCATTCTGACACTGGACACCACAGCAAGTTGAGTGCTGGACCTGACCTTGCTCAAATTGCCCAACATTTATGCTAAAGACTGGCCTCGAGATCCTAGGCTGCATACATTTTCAATGTGCTGAGGATATAATGGAATCTTGAAAAATATTTTGGTTTAATTTAATATTTTAAAGGTGTTTCTGGAATAACTATATCTTATCATTTTAATAGCGTCTAGGTGTTACTGAACGTCAAGACATGTTTACATTTGTGACTCAGAGAGTTTACAGCTGGTAGAATTGCGGCAGGGTTTGACCAAAACTTATAAGGGAGTTTTGGAGTAGGGCTTCTTCAGTGTGTCAAGAGAGGTCTTACAGTCATTTGGCCTGGACTGAAGGAGCCCTGAACGCTTTATTCCAGCAAACTGGGTTGTTCTACCTGCACAAAGTAAGTACAGACATTGGAAGAGTGTTGTTTCAAGTGGGCAGATATAATCCAGCAACACTCAGCCCATTAAGTACTGTATTAAGATACCCCTTAACATAGCTAACATTCACTCCTGTTATGCATTCTACGTTAACTGCCCAATTGGGCCACCAAGGATTAACTGAGGAAATTCATGATCCCTGAACGCTCCAGACAAGATATCTACGACAGTTAGCTACAGAATCAATGCCGTAGGCAATGTATCGAGAACAAATTTAGAACAGAACAACAAAAGAAATGCATGAACTATCAGTTTTCAAATATAAAATTGCTGACACTTCAGCCCTTCAAACAGCATCTATTGGAATCTTCTAAGCACTAAATCTCATTGTTTGCTTGCAGTATACTGTAATATCATCTATTATTCAAGTTTCCATAAAACATTTACCACATATTTTCAAAAAGTATATAAGAATAAGTCATTTAAAAAGTATTATAATTTAAAATACAAAGTTCTCTAGGTACAGAGGCTTATGCAATGGGTTCCAATCTTTCAGATCCTGGATATTTTACAGTCAATGTACCTTCCAGTGCTATATGATGACATTGATGTGTTATGAAGTGTTCTTCCTAGAACTCATTTGCTCATCTTTTCCTGAAACTGAATTTTGTCTTTTTAACAGTCATTACAAATATTGTAATTTACTTTATTCTTCTAAAACAGGGTTTCCCAAACCTTTTAATGCCATAGAGCCTTACCATTAACTAAGGGGTCCTTGGACCCCCAGTTGGGAATTACTGTTCTAAAGTGTTAAATGTTTTTTGTGTCACTATATTGCAGACACCTGTTTGAAATTAGTACTTGTTTAGAGTCACCCATTTCCGATTTACGGTATATATTGACTCCTTCGTCATTAAATTCAGCATGTTACATGTTACTGGAGACATGTCTGTCCTTTCAATTCTCTGGCAACATTAAAAATATTGCTGGACAAAGGGAATTGTTTCAGCTTCATTTCACACTGATTAATGCTAGTGTGCAGCACCTGTGAAACTGAAGTATTGTGAGACTAACTTCTTACGACAGTTTAGTAATATCCGAATTTGGATTCCGATAACTTCTGATAATTCAGATGTCAAACTACCTGCATTGATGTTAAGGTGAAGGCCTGGAAAGAATCAATACTGTGTAACTTTCCTTTGTGATGATGATCATTGCTGCCAGTTTGTACACCACTGTCAAATACAAGTCAAATTGTTCTCAGAATAAAATGATGCAATATTGATTTACCGACAATACCCAGAAAAGCAATTGTCTTTTTAATAAAGAATGCAACAGACAGAGCCCAAGGAGAAATGCAAGGCGTAATAATATCCGGTTGAATTAATTTGATTTTACATGTTAAAACTTGTCTCAGTTTTTCACTGAAGTTAATTAAAGAAAAGAGACGTGCACTTCTACCTTGCCTTTCACAACCTCAGCGTATTCCAATTGAAATTTTCTGAGTCTCTGCCGATTTGTTCAGAGCAACTTGTCACTGTAATGTGATAATGGCCGGATGATTTGTTGCATTAATGCAGGTTAATGCTTTTGTTCAAAACACTGGCATGGGGTGTGTTCCACCCACCTAAGCGAGCAGACAGGACATAAATTAAATAGCTTCAACCAAAGGAAATACAATGGATAGTAGTTAATTAGGCCATCAGTTACATAGGGTAGCTGCTTATTTGAGCCAACACTTAAAGAACAAAAAATAATCTAGAAAATAGCTGGATTCCCTTCATTTATTTGGGGTACTATGCACTTAACTGGGGCAGGAGACTGTTGCCAAACAGTTTCGAACTAGCATCAGTTGCATGCAATTTTGTCACTGATAGACACTACACTATACTTAGAGTGAACAGTTCTGAATAGCATCAGTAGCATATGTTTTGCCACTGGTAGCTGGCGAGAAATAAACGGTAAGACAATTCACAAACAAAAGAGAGAATCTGCAGATGCTGGAAATCCAAGCAACACACACAAAATGCTGGAGGAACTCAGCAGGCCAGGCAGCATCTATGGAGAAAGGTACAGTCAACGTTTTGGGTTGAGACCTGCCAAAGGGTCTTGGCCCGAAACATCGACTGTACTTTTTTCCCTAGATGCTGCCTGGCCTGCTGAGTTCCTCCAACATCTTGTGTGGGAGGTTCCTCAGGATTCACACCACCAGTTTCAAGAACCGTTATTACCCCATCAGGCTCTTGTGTGTAAGACAATTCATAACTGTTTTGCTCACTGTGCTTTCATGCTTGGAAATGTCAGCAATGGCCATGAGTGAAAAGGAAATGATTTCACTCCTTCATCAACTTAGAAACTATAAAGACTTTGAAGGTATCAACAATCATTCTGAATGTTCTGATAAAAATGATTTTAAGGATGCAATCATTGAAAGCATTGTATTAATAAATTATATACATGGTATATAATTCAATGTCATACAGAAAAAGCACATAAAACTTAATTAAAAATACCTGGAATATATTAAAAACACCATGGTTAGCACGACACTATTACAGCTTGAGGTGTTTTGGAGTTCAATTCTGGTGCCATTTTGTACATCGAATAGATGGCTTTTCCCTGGATGCTCCAATTTCTTCCCACAGTCCAAAGACGTACTGGGTAGGTTAATTGGTCATTGTAAATTGTCCTGTGATTAGGTTACAGTTCATCAGGTTTGTCAGGGGTTGCTGGGCCAACACGGCTTGAAGTGCTGGAAGGCCCTATTCTACAATATATTACTAAATAAATTAGATTAGAAAATAAATAATGTTAGGAACTATGAAAATTTGAAGATATGGAAAGGATTGTATGAAGGCAATCCAATATCTACACTAGGTGTCTGTGCTGATTTTGTTCATTGACAGTCAATCAAAAGAACACAGCAGCATGGATGAATTCCTCAGCTGACAACTATTAGGAACTAATACATAGTTTTATAGTACTGTTGTGTTATTGATAGTGTTCTAATCTGTTCTGTATTTCATTTAATTACATATTTTTTACTCAGTTAAGTAGTAGTTTGTCTTTTTTAACCCTTTTAACTATTATCATGAAACTTAACTGAGTTGGGTCTCAATTAACCGGAATCCATTGTACTCATAACAGTGTAGCTTTTCCTTCGTACTCCACTGAGCTGGCTGTGTTGACTTTTGTGCTTCAGTCTTTGCAGCAAGACATGAATCTTCAATAATTGTACGGAGTCATAGGGTGGTATAACAAAGACCAAGGCTTTTCAGCCCACAGTGTTTATGCCAACCATCTTACCTAGCTATAGTAATCTCACTTACTGACATTAATTCCATATCCCCCTATGCCTTGCCCATATACTGTAAGTAATAGTCAGGAAACTCCTAAAATGTAGTTGAAAGTTCAAAATAAATTTATTACTTAAGTACATGAGCTACCAATAAGGTGCTGATTAGATTTACGTTTAATTCTCCATCATAGAATAACTTCTATGCCATCAAAAATCTTGGCAAACTTCTAGAGGTGTGTGGTGGAAAGTGTGCTGACTGGCTGCATTATGGCCTGGTATGGGAACACCAATGCCCTTGAGCAGAAAACCCTTCAAATGGTACTGGATTCGGCCATTACATCATGGGTAAAACCCTCCCAACTGTTGAAGACATCTACACAAAACATTGCCGTAGAAAAGCAGCATCCATCATCAAATATCCTCACCACCCAGGCCATGCTCTTTTATCACTGCTGCCATCGGGTTGAAGGTATAGGTTCCTCAGGATTCACACCACCAGTTTCAAGAACCGTTATTACCCCATCAGGCTCTTGAACAACAGGGGATAACTGCACTCATTAAGGACTCTTTTATCTTGTTATTTCATGCCTGTTTTTATTGCCATTTATTTATTATCTGCATTTGCACAGTTTGTTTACAGTTTACAGTTCCTGATGTATACACTTTACAGATCCTGTTTATAGTTACTGTTCTATAGATTTGCTAACTATGCTCACAGAAAAAAATCTCAGGGTTGCATGTGATGACATGTATGTACTTAATGTAATTTGAACTTTAGACGTTGAACTTTAGAACGTTGCCAGTGGTGATACCTATATCACCTATCAATCGGAGAAAGGAGTGAAGTTTGTTGCCAGCAGAAGAGTAATACCTCTTCTAAGATTGGTACTAGGATTAAGACTACAAGAGGAAGTTTCAACTGGACATTCTGTGTCCAGGTTTAATTCTAAAATCAGAGGATAGGAAATTAGGGCTTGGTTCGGCTTCAGGAATTTACCTTGTGGCTACCTTAGCTGTTCGTAAGGCTCAGTGCGAGTGGAGTGAAAGATAACCAAAAATCTTCATAGATTTTGTCATGCTATTGATAAAGACGGTGCAAGCTTTGAGCTTACATACTCTTTACCTGTGCTCTTAGAAACTGACATCTTTATGTGCATCCTGTCACCTTGCGTCAGAGATGTATACTGTTGCACACTATGTATTGGATTGTATTGGTAGCCATCTAAGTCCAAAGGTGTTAACCCACATTTTGCTTCATGGATTCAATTTGATTTGTTTTTATTTTGTAATACAACTTGGTAGCAGGTCCTCCCAGCCCAATGATCCCTGCTGCCCAATTAACCCCATGTAACCAATTAACCTGTGTGTCTATGGAAGACCAGACTATGGAGGATACCAAAGCATTTGGAGGAAAAACACGAGGTCGCAGGGAGAATGTAATATCTCCTTTCAGATGATGGTGGAATTGAACCTGGGTCGCTAGCACTGTAATAGCATTACGCTTGCCACTATACTAGCATGCCACCTTCAAAAAGCCTTGATTTACCAACTACACTGATGTCTCCAAGTTTGAACTATCGAGGATAACCAAGAGACCAAATGACGCAAATATCCAAGGCCTTATTGAACTGAAAACCAAGCATAAAGGAAGACTTATCTTGAATAAGCAGATAATTATTGCTAACTGTAATGAACATTTTGAGGGACTCCTCATCTGTGTCTCTGTCCATAATGCTATCCTACAGCACACTGTCTGATCCAGTTTTCCTTCCAGACCAACAAGCTTTTATGAAGCCAGACATGAGCCAAAAATCATCAAAGACCCTACTGAAATTCTGGAACTTAATGTAAAACATTAGGCATAAATTTGTGGCCTCATAGGGAAGAGAATAATGTCCCAGGCAACCTTAGAGGCTTTATGATCTTACCTATCTTCAAAAAGGAAATAAATCCTGTCGCAATAATTTCAAAACTGCATCACTATTGCATGCCACATGATAACCCTCATTCATAACTTCTCAGAATGAATAAGGAACTTGTGCAATGGCAGTGAGCACTTGGAGTCCTTCACTGGAAGTACCCAGTAGGCCACTTAAATTGTGGAGAGCTTGCTTTAGTAGAAATGTTAACTTTTGACCAAAGGTAACCTTTTGTTGGGAGACCTCTTTATCCTCAAGCTCTTTTCAAACTTCAAAGTCAAAGTAAATTTATTATCAAAGTACATGTAAGTACATATATGCCACTATATACAACCCTGAGATTCATTTTCTTGTTGGCATCCTCATTAAATCCATAATAGAAAAATACCATAATACCCTCATAATAGTATCAATGAAAGACGACACCAACTTGGGCATTGAACCAGTGTATAAAAGAGAACAAACTGTATAAGTACAAAAAGAAAATAAATAAACAAATAAACAATAAACATCAAGAACATGAGATGAAGATTCCTTGAAAGTGAATCCATGGGTTGTGGGAACATTTCAATGATGGGGCAAATGAAGTTGAGTGAATTTACCCCCTTTGGTTCAAGAGCCTGATGGTTGAGGGGTAATAACTGTTCCTGAACCTGGTGGTGTGAATCCTGAGGCCCCTGTACCTTTTCATGATGGCAGCTGTGAGAAGAGAGCATGTCCTGGGTGGTGGGGGTTCCTGATGATGAATGCCGCTTTCCTGTGGCAAGACTTCACATAGATGTCCTCAGTGTTGGGGCGGGCTTTATCTGTGATGGACTGGGCTGTGTTCACTACTTTTTATAGGATTTTCCATTTGAGAGTATTGGTGTTTTCATCCCAGTCTGTGATGCAGCCAGTCAATATACTCTCCACTACATATCAATTGAAGTTTGTCAAAGTTTTAGACCCATGCTGAATCTTCACAAATTCCTAAGGAAGTAGAAGCGTTGTTGTTCTTTCTTCATGATTACATTTACGTGCTGGACCCAGGACAGGCCCTCTGAAATAATAACACCGAGGAATTTAAAGCTGCTGGCCTGTTCCACCTCTGTTCCTCCAATGAGATCTGACTCATGGACCTCTGGTTTCCTCCTCCTGAAGTCAATAACGGGCCCTTTGGTCTTGTTGATATTGAGTAAGGGGTTGTTGTTAGGGAACCACTCAGCCAGATTTTCAATCTCCCTCCTATATGCTCCAGTTTTCCATCCAATACCCTGCTGTAGGCTTTCATTCTGATTTCAGTCAAGATGCCACTAACATTTCTCATAGCTGTTTATTTTACCCAGAGCATATTAGTTCAACTTATGAAGAGTCTTAATGGTTCAACAAATGTTTTCTGTTTCCTTTTTTGCCACCAGAGAAAGTAGTTTAGGCTCATATGACCCACAAGCTGTCAGGAATAGAATCAGTTTTTGCGGCCCAGTGTAAACAAAAAATGTACATTTTTAGTGTCGTTGTCTTTGGAAACAGTAAAATTAAATTATTTAACCTTTATATACAATAATACAATTCTCTGAGTTTGCAAATGTTCTCAAAAATGCTGGAAAAATTGCAAAAGCTGGTTTAAAGGAAATAGAAAGGAATAAAACTAAATCTAGTAGCTAATTGTTAATTGCATTTGGCAAAAGCTGAATGCAGCACATGCTCAACGCAAATGAGGCATGGGAGCATAGTTATTTATGCTAATACAATGCAAATATGCTATTTGGGTGTTCTGAATATAGTATGTTACTACTTAAGCCTTCAAATATTTTTGATTCTTCATATTCAATGTGTAGTTAATGTTTTCGTTCTCATGCGAGACATAGTGGGGTTTAGCGTCAAAGAAAACAATAAACAAGAGGGAGGAAACCAAGACAAAAAAGAGGACAAAAGGAAAGTATGGAGAAAACCATAGTTACACAGAATGAAACCATGCATGGCTGGAAAATCTTATACTCTTTCAAATACCTTCAAAATTTCTACTTAGTTATAAAATGTGTGCTGATCAATAATGTCAATGTGTAATGGCAACACTAACCCCTCTCAGCTCTGTGAAGAGTTTTGAAGTATGATTCATTCAACAAATTGGTAAGCACTTAAAAATTTGACATTATCTTACTTTCTACTGGAGTTTGTATTAAGGTATCACAGCTTGAGAAGGTTTATTTTTTCCCCATAAATTAAATTAAGTCACACAAGGAAAAATGCTGGTCTGGATATTAACAGAGGCAAATAAGGCATACAGGATTGTGATTCATGGGCTGTGGTAGAAGATTAGAAGCAAAATTTAGAAGTCTGGATTTCTCTATATGTATGTTGAGTTTAACCAGACATTGTACGTGTTTTCCAGTTGATAGCTGACGAGAGGTATGTGGACATTGAAGTACAGATGGATGTTGGGGTGCAAGTCTATACCTTTCTGAAAGTGGCAATACAAGTAGATAGGATGGGAATCAGTGTACAGAATACTTACATTCATCAGATGGGGTGCTGAGTATAAAATTTGGGAAGTCATGTTGAAGCTGCATAATGCTTTGAATAAAGTCAAAGTTGAGTTTATTGTCATTTGCACAAATGACACAGGTGCGATGAAAAGCTTACTTGCAGGCTCAAAGCATCATATAAGCAGCATTCACGAAAAACATAAATTAAGCACAATTTTTACAAATACAAGTGCTAAGTACCAGTTGGCTCAAGAACTGAATGGTTGAAAGGCACCAGCCGTTCTTGAACCTGGTGGTGGAGGCCTTCAGGTTTCTGTACCTCCTGTGTGATGATAGCTTTGCAAAGATGGTGTGGCCTGGACAGAGGGGATCTTTGATGATGAATGTTGCCTTATTGAGGCAGTGCTTCATGTGGATACTACTGATGGTGGGGGAGGGGGTTGTGCCCATTATGTATTGGCAGAGTTCACTATGATCTGCATCTTCTTATATTCCCATGTATTTCAATTGCTGTACCAGACTATGATGCAACCAATCAAAATAGTTTCAACACTTAGGCCATATTTGGCATATTGTGTGTAGTTCTGTTCTCCACATGGCAGGAGATATGTGCAAGCTTTGCAGGAGGAGCCATGGGCCAGTCCTCATTGGGGGATCAGAGGTGGAGGGGACCAGCCACTTTAAATTCCATGGTATTATCACTTTAGAGGACCCAGCATGCAATTATCAAGAAAGCAGGCCATCTAAAACTTCGACAAAGTTTTAGAAATGTGTGGTGTTGGCGCGTGACCAAGTGGTTAAGGCGTTCGTCTAGTGATTCAAAGGTTGCTAGTTCGAGCCTTGGCTGAGGCAGCGTGTGTGTCCTTGACCAAGGCACTTTACCACACATTGCTCTGCGACGACACTGGTGCCAAGCGGTATGGGTCCTAATGCCCTTCCCTTGGACAACATCGGTGTCGTGGAGAGGGGAGACTTGCAGCATGGGCAACTGCTGGTCTTCCATACAACCTTGCCCAGGCCTGCACCCTAGAAACCTTCCAAGGCGCAAATCCATGGTCTCACGAGACTAACGGATGCCTATATATATGGTGGAGAATATATTGACTTGTTGCATCACAGCCTGGTATAGAAACTCCAATGCCCTTGAATGGAAAATGGTACAAAAAGTAGTGAATACTGCCAGTCCATCCTGGGTAAAACCCTCCCCATTATTGAGCATATCTACATGGAGCACCATTGCAGGAAAGCAGCATCCATCAGCAAGGACCCTCATCACCCAGGCCATGCTCTTTTTTCACTGCTGCCATCAGGAAGAAAGTACAGGACACTTCGGACTCACACCCCTAGGTTCAGGAACAGCTATTAACCCTCAAACATCAGGCTCTTGAACAAGTGGAGATACTGTCACTTAACTTCACTCACCCCACCACTGAAATGTTTCCACAAACTATGGACTCACCTTCAAGTAATCCATCTCATGTTCTTGTTATGTATTGCATATTTATTTATTTATTTATTCTTTTGTATCTGTACTGTTTTTGTCTTTTGCACAGTGGTTGTTTGTCTGTCCTGTTGAATGTGGTCTTTCATTGGTTTTTAGCTTTACTGAGTATGCCCACAAGAAAATGGACCTCGGGGTTGTATTTGGTGACATGTATGAACTTTGACAATAAATTTATTCTGAACTTTGAAGGTGCAGAAAAGGTTCACCATTATGTTGTCTGGATTAGAGAGTATTAACTATAAGAAAATGTTGGACAAATTTGGATTGTTTTCTCTGCACTATCAGACACCGAGGGGTGACCTGATGAAAGTATATCAAATTTTGAGGTAAAGATAGGGTAAAGGGTCAGAGTCTTTTTCTTTCAGGTGGACATTTCAAATACTAGAGAGCATAGCTTCAAGGTGAGATAGGAAACACTAAAGGAGATTTACAAACAAGAATTTATTGACACAGAGATTGCAGGTACTAGAACGTATTGCCAGGGGAAATGATGGAAACTGGTGTAATAGCAATGCTTAGGAGGTTTTTAGACAGGCAAATGTCCAAAAAGAGCATAGAGAGATATAGACAAAAGAGATTCTGCAGATGCTGAAATCCAGAGTAACCACACAAAATGCTGGAAGAACTCAGCAGGCCAGGCACCATCTGCGGAGAGGACTAAACAGTTGATATTTCAAGACCAGACTTTTTATCAGGACTGGAAAGGAAGGGGGCAGTATCCAGAATCTGAAGATGATAGGTAAAACAAGGTGAGGGGAAGATGAGTGGCTGGGAGAGGAGGAGGAAGTGAGAAGCTGGGAGGTGATAGGTGAAAAAGGCTAAAGAGGAAGGAATCTGATAGAAAATGAGAGAGGACCATGGGAGAAAGGGCTGGAGGAGGGGCACCAAAGTCTTAGAAGGGTGGAGAACTGAAGAGGTTGGCAGTAGTAATAGGGGACTCTATAGTTAGGGGGATAGATAGCTGATTTTGTAGATGTGAAAAAAGAAACACGGATGGTAGTTTGTCTCCTAGGTGCCAGGGTCCATGATGTTTCTGAATGTGTCCACACCATCCTGAAAAGAGAGGGTGGGTATCCAGAAATTGTGGTATGTATTGATACCAATGACATAGGTAGAAAAAGGGAGGAGGTCCTGAAAACAGAATACATGGAGATAGGAACGAAGTTAAGAAGCAGGACCTCAAGGGTAGTAATCTTGGGATTGCTGCCTGTGACATGTGACAGTGAAGATAAGAATAAAATGAGGTGGCAGAGGAATGCATGGCTGAAGAATTGGAGCAAGAGGCAGGGATTCAGAAAGGGATGGGTTGCACTTGAATCCAAGGGGGACCAATATCCTTGCAGGCAGGTTGGCTATAGCTGTTGGGAGTGGGTTAAACTAATATGGCAGGGGGATGGGAACCAGGATGATAGAGTTGAGGATGAGCCAGCAGATTTACAAGTAGATGACGGATGTAATATGAATGCAAGGAAGTACAAGCCAATGACTGAGTACAAATGCAGGAAATCCAGAGTTGTACCACAGGGGCAAAATTCAAAAGGGCAAAGAATGCAGGACTGAAGGTGCTGTATTTAAATGCACGTAGCATGCAGAATAAGGTGGATGAACTCCTGGCGCAATTAAAGATTGGTCAGTATGATGTTGTGGGCATCACTGAGTCGTGGCTGAAGGAAGGTCATAGTTGGGAGCTAAATATCAAAGGATATAACTTGCATTGAAAAAACAGTCAGGAAGGCATAGGTGATGGTGTGGCTGTGTTGGGAAGAGATGGGATTACATCTTTAGGAAGAGGTGACATAGGGTCAGAGAATGTTGCATTTTTGTGGGTGAAGTTAAGAAACCCCAGGTGTAAAAAAAATTATGGGAATCATATATAGGCCTTCAAATAGTATCCAAGATATGGGTTGAGATTGCAGAGGGAGATGAAACGGGCATGTAATAAGGGTAATGTTACAATTGTAATGGGGGGTTTTAAGATGCAAGGGGATTGAGAAACTCAGGCTGGGGTCAGATCACAAGAGAGGGAATTTGTTGAATGCCTATGAGAAGGATTTTTAGAGCAGCATGTGCTTGAGCCTGCTCAGGGAAAGGCTATCTTAAACTGGGTGTTGTGTAATAACCCAGATTGTATTAGGGAGCTTAAGGTAAAGGAACCTTAACCTCAAGAGGAAGTGATCATAATTTGAGAGGGAGAAGCATAAGTCAGTTGTACTATTATCACAATGGAATTTATGGGAATTACAGAGGCATGAGAGAGGAGCTTGCCAAGATGGATTGGAGGGGGATACTGGTGGGGATGATGGCAGATCAGAGGTGGCTGAAGTTTATGAGAATAGTTCAAAAGGTGGAGGATAGATATGTCCCATAGAAGAAGAAATTCCCATATGGCTGGGGAAGGCAACCATGGCTGACTAGGGAAGTTAAGGACTGCATAAATACCAAGAAAAGGGCATATAATGTGACAAAAGTGACTGGGAAGTTGGATGATTGTGAAGTTTTCCAAATCCAACAAAAGGCAACTAAAAATTCATATGAGGGTAAAAGATGAAATATGAGGGCAAGCTAGCTAATAATATAAAGCAGGATACTAAAAGTTGTTTCCAGTTATTTGAAGAATGAAAAAGGGAGGTGAAAGTTGATATTGCACCACTGGAAAATGATGCTGGTGAGGTAGTAATGGGGGACAAAGAAATAGCAGATGAACTTAAGAAGTACATTGCATCCGTCTTCACTGTGGAAGACATTAGCAATGTACCAGAGGTCCGTGAGTGTCAGGGAGCAGGAGTGAGTGCCATTGCTATTGCAAAGCAAAAAGTGCTAGGCAAAATGAAAGACTTTAAGGTGGACAAGTCAACTGAACCAGATGGACTACATCCCAGATTCTGAAAGAGGTTGTTGAAGAGATAGCAGATGTATTGGTTATGATCTTTCAATAATCTCTTGATTCTGGTATGGTTCCAGAGGGCTGGAAAATCACAAATGTCACTTCATTCTTTAAGAAGGAAAGAAGGTAAAAGGAAGGAAATTATAGGCCCGTTAGACTAACCTCAGTGGTTGAGAAAGTGTTGGAGTCTATTATTAAGGATGAGGTTTCAAGGTACTTGGAGACTAATGTTAAAATAAGTCAAAGTCAACATGGTTTCTGTGAAGGGAAATCTTGCCTGACAAATCTGTTAGCATTCTTCAAGGAAGTAGCAAGCAGGGTGGACAAAAATGGATGTCATTTTTCTTCAATTTTCGGAAGGCATTTGATAAGGTGCCACACATGAGGATGCTGAACAAGATCAGACAGGAAAGATACTGATATGGATAGAGCAATGACAGACAGGCAGGAGGCAGTAAGTGGGAATAAAGTTGGCCTTTTCTGGTTGGCTGCCAATGACTAGTGGTGCTCCTCAGGGGTCAGTATGGGGTCTGCTACTTTTCACATTGTTTGTCAATGATTTCCATAATGGAATTGATGGGTTTGTGACGAAGTTTGCGGCTGTTAGGAAGAAAGGTGGAGGGGTCGGTAGTGCTGAGGAAGCAGTGCAAATGCAGCAGGACTTAGAAAAATTGGAAGAATGGGCAAAAAGGTGGCAGATAGAATAAAGTGTTGGGAAATATATGATAATGAATTTTGGTAAAAAGAACAAAAGTGCAGACTATTATCTAAATGGGGAGAAAATTCAAACATCAGAGGCGCAAAAGGACTTAGAATCCTCCTGCAAGACTCCCAGAAGGTTAATTTACAGGCTTACTCTGTGATAAAGAGAGAAAATGCAATGTAGGCATTCATTTCAAGATGGATAGAATATAAAAGCAAGGAGATAATGCTGAGCCTTTATAAGACACTAGTCAGGCCACATTTGGAGTATTCTCAACAGTTTTGGGCCCTATTTTTCGGAAAGGATATGTTGTCATTGGAGAGGGTCCAGAAGAGGTTTACGAGGATGATTATGGGATTGAAGGTGTTAGCATATGAGACGTGTTTGGCAGTTTTGGGCCTGTACTCACTGTAATTTAGAAGAATGGGGGGGGGGCGGGATCTCATTGAAACCTACTGAATATTGAAAGGACTAGATAAGGTGAGTGTGGAGAAGATGTTTCCTATGGTGGGGGTGTCCAGAAGTAAAGGGCACAGCCTCAAAATTGAGGGGCGACCCTTTAGAACAGAGTTAAGGAACAAATGTTTTAGCCAGTGAGTAGTGGATCTGTGGAATGCTTGCCTACAAGCAGTTGTGGACGTCAAGGCGATGGGTATATTCAAAGCAAAAATCGACAGTTCCCTGATTGGTCAGGGCATCAAAGTTTCTGGTGAGCAAGAAGGTGTATGGGATTGACTGGAATCTGGGATCAGCCATGATGGAATGGCAGGGCAGACCCAATGGGCTGATTCTGTTTCTATATCTTATGGTAGATGATGGGCAGGTGAGGGGAAGAGAAGAGGTAAGGGGGAGGCAGAGATATGAACCATGTGCAGTCAAAAGGAATTGGTATAGATTGGCATCATGGCTGGCACGAACAATGTGGGCTGAGGAGCCAGTTACTGCACTGTATTGTTCAATATCCTATGTTAACAGATTGGCAGGTATAACGTTGTGTGTGTCACTAAGTTGTGGCTGAAAGAATATCATAGCTGGGAACTTAACATCCAAGGATACACATTTTATTGATAGGTCAGGCAGGTAGGCAGATGGGGTGGTGTGGCTGTATTGGTAAAAAATGAATCCTTAGAAAGAGGTGACATAGGATCAGGAGACGTAGAATATTTGTGGGTAGAGTTGAAAGACTGCAAGGGTAAACACATGGTTAAGCCCCTCTCAAAAGCAAAGATGGTTCAACCATCCTGAAGAGCAATGCTGACATCAATTCCAGATGGAGGGAACACTTTGAAGATCTTCTAAATCAAACTGTCTCATTTGACAGGAATGTGATTAACAACATTCCAAAACAGCCCGTTGACAACTCCCTAAGCAAAATACTAACACTTGAGGAAGTCAAGGAAGCCATCAAAACTTTGAAAAGCAACAAGGCTGCTGGACTTGATGGAATACCAGCCGAGGTCTATAAAATTGGAGGTAACCCACTTCATTATCAACTGCATCAACTTCTCATCAAGATCTGGATAAATGAAGACGTACCAGCAGACTTTAGAGACTCAGCAATCGTTAACATCTACAAAAGGAAAGGCAATCGATCCGAATGCGGAAATTATTGTGGAATTTCCCTGTTAGCAACAGCAGGAAAGATCCTTACCTGCATCATGAACAACTGGCTCAAGCCTTTAGCTGAGAAGATCCTTCCGGAGACACAAGCCAGTTTTAGACCATCACGTGGAGCAATCAACATGATCTTCACAGTGCGACAACTACAAGAACAATGTTGTGAACAACTTCAACCTTTGTACATGGCATTCATTGACCTCACCAAAGCCTTTGACTTGGTATCAAGGGAACTCCTATGGGATGTCCTATCAACCTATGGATGCCCTGAAAAGTACATTCAAATCCTGAGACTCCTCCATGATGGCATGCTTGCCACAGTCATGGTCAGCAACAGTAACTGTGAGTCTTTTCAAGTTAGATCAGGAGTAAAACAGGGATGCGTGATTGCCCCAATTCTGTTTACCATCTTCATTGCGACAATCATCCACATTATCAAGGATGACCTACCCCCAGGAATCGAAATTGTCTACAGAACAGATGGCAGACTTTTCAATCTTGCCCGTCTCAAATCCAAAACGAAGACATCCATGAGCTCCAATACACAGATGACAACAGTGTTGCAGCTCTTTCAGAAAACCACCTACAACAGATTCTGACTGCCTTCAACTGTGCATACACAAAATCTGGACTTAGCATCAATTCCAAGAAGACTCAGATCATCTATCAACCGTCACCAATTGAGACAAATCGGATAGAGCCATAATTTCAACTTGGCGAAACAACGCTGGAAAACATGGACCACTTTCTGTATCTTGGAAGTCACCTCTCCTCCAATGTCGACCTTAATGACGAGATCCAACATCATCTTAAATGCGCTGGAACAGCTTTTGGACATCTCCGATCAAGAGTCTTTCATGATCGTGACATCCGAACAGACACCAAAATGTTAGTGTACAAATCAATGGTAACCCCAACGCTCCTGTATGCATCAGAAACCTGGACAACATATCGACGACATCGGAAGGCACTTGAAAAGTTCCATCAATGCTGTCTTCGAAACATCTTAAATATCAGCTGGGAAGATAGAAGAACCAACGTCAGTGTGCTAAATGAAGCAAAAACAATAAGCATTGAAGCCTACGTCATCAAGAACCAACTAAGATGGAGCGGTCATGTTGTTTGGATGAAAGGCGAACGTCCGCCGAAACATCTTCTACTCCCAGCTTAAAGAAGGCAAACGTAAAAGAGGCAGACAACAGAAGAGATTCAAAGGTATCTTAAAAGCCAACATGAAGAAATGTAACATCGACATCAACAATTGGGAAACCAATGCCAAGGACAGGAAACTCTGGCAAGCCATCATCCAAGAAGGAACAGCAACTTTCGAAGCCAACAGATGTGCAGAATTAGAAGAAAAGAGAAGAAAATGGAAAAAGAGGCAGCAACAACCAAAGCCCAGTCTGCCATCTGGAACTACCTGTCCTGAATGCGGAAGAACTTTCAAAGCCAAGATTGGACTCATAAGCCACTTCAGAGCCCATAAGTAGATCAACAGAGTGAAGACAATCATTCTCGACCTCGAGGGATAGCCATGACGAAGGGTAAAAGACCTTGATGAGAGTGATATATAGGCCTCCAAACAGAAGCCAGAATGTGAGCTACAAACTACAATAGGTAGAAAAGACATATAATGTTATGATAGTCATGGTGGATTTCAAAATGCAGGTAGATTGGGAAAGTCAGGTTGGTGTTGGAAGCCAAAAGAGGGAAGTTGTAGAATGCCTGTGAGATGGCTTTTAAGTGCATTTTGCAGTTGAGCCCACAAGGGAAAAAGCAATCCTGGATTGGGAGTTGTGTAATGAACCAGCTTAAGGTAGAGGAACCCTGAGAAGGCAGTGATAATAATATGATAGAGTTCACCATGTAGTTTGAGAGGGAGAAGATAAAATCAGATGTTTCAGTATTACAACAGAGTGAAGAGAGTTCCAGGCAACAGTGGCTGACAAGAGAAGTCTAAGAAGCACCAAAACAAAATATAGCAAAAAAGTAGTGGGAAGCTAGGAGACTGGAATGTTTTATAAACCAGCAGAAGGGAACTTAAAAGTGCAATGAGAGAAAAGATGAAATATGTTGGTAAGCTAGCCAATAATATAAAAGAGAAATATCAAAGATTTTTTCAGATATGTAAAGAGCAAAAGAGAGGTGACAATGGATATCAGATCTCTGAAAAATGATACTAGAGAGATAGTAATGGGGGACAAAGAAATAGTGGACAATCTCAATATGTGTTTTTCATCAGCCTTCATGAGAGTGTCTGGGGCAGAAGTAAGTGTTGTTGCTATTACTATGGAGTAAGTACTTGGGAAGCTGAGAAGATAAGTCAACTGGACCAGTTGGACTATGCTGCGTATTTAATATTTCAGTAATATTTAAGCAATATGGTAAATATGTTGTTAATTAAGCATTCTTTATTTGCTTAAATAATTCAATACAGGTTATGGAAAAATATATGAATTGTAAAAATTAGTGATGTGTGTGCCTTGCTTAAAGTTAAAAAATGAAGTTAGACTTATATTGCTGTCTCCTTTGTTTTCTTTTTTGATTAGTTTTTATGTTTTGGAGTTACAAAACATAACAGTGGTGACCAGGTATTTTTAAATCACACCCAAGATGACTACCTACATGTTGAAGTTCAAGTTTAAAAAAAAAGCTCAGCAAGAAATGATTGAGTTTAAAAAATGCAGCAAGTTTTTTTTTTCTTTAGAGCAGCATGTTTTCTTCACTAAAGAAAAGGCAATCAAGTTTAAAAAACAGAAAACAGACAAATTCATGGGTTCATAAACATTGAGTACTGGGTGATAATAGTCATAAATTAAAAGAAAAGCAGAAATGGCTGGTTACATTGGAAAGATAAACACATTTGATTTCACAGGAAATAACTGGACTTTGTATACTGAATGAATTAAACAGTATTTTGAAGCAACTAACTAGGCAACACATACAAAATGTTGGAGGAACTCAGCAGGCCAGGCAGTATCTATGGAAAAAAGGTGTCTATGTTTTGGACTGAAACCCTACTGAACAGTCCCACCAAAGAGTTTCAGCCCAAAAGCGTCAACTAGTACTTTTCTCCATTGATGCTGCCTGGCCTGCCAAGTTTCTTCAGCATTTTGTGTATATTGCTCGGATTTCCAGCATCTGCAGATTTTCTCTTGTTTGTAACCTACTAACAGGTATGTCTTTGGATTGTGGAGGAAAATTGGAGCACCTGGAGGAAACCCACGCATTTCGTGTGTAGGACGTTTACAGAGGACGTTCACACATTTCATGGGTAGGGTGTTTACAGAGGACATAGGGATTAAACTCCCCGAGCTGTTATAGCATCGTGCTAATCATTACGCCTTGGAGAGGACTAGAATATACAAGCAAAGATGTAATACTGTGGCTTTATCAGGCTTTGATCAGACTGTACTTGGAGTATTGTGAGCAGTTTTGGGCCCGTTATCTGAGGAAGGGCGTGCTAGCTTTGGAAAGGATCCAGAGGAGGTTCATGAGAATGATCCCAGGAATGAAAAAGGTTAGCCTACGAGCAACGTTTGATGGCTTTGGGCCTGTATTCACTGGAGTTTAAAAGAATAAGGGAGGATCCCATTTAAATATATCGAATTTTGAAAGGCCTAGCTAGAGTGGACATGAAGAGGATGTTTCCTACAGTGGGCGATGCTAGGACTAGACGGCAGAGTCTCCGAATAGAAGGACGTCCCTTTAGCACAGAAATGAAGAGGAATTTCATCAGAGGGATATCAGAGGGTGATGAATCCAGAACTCTTTGCCAGACAGATGTGAAGGCAAAGTCCACTGTGTATATTTAATGTAAAGGTTGATAGGTTCTTGATTAATAAGGGGATCAAAGTTTATGTGGAGAAGGCAAGAGAATTGGTTTGAAAGGTGTAATAAATCAGCCAAGACTGAATGTTCAAGCAGACCCAATGGGCTAATTCTAATTGCCTAATTCTGCTCCTGTGTCTTATGAGCCTGTGCTTCAGAAGAAACAATGTGGAGAGGTAGTGTTACCTGGAAAGAACAGCAGGTGCATCTTTTGAATTTTGAGGTTGGCAGCAGAGGGTGAGAAGATAAATATCGATATGTATCATGTATTTAATTTATAAATATGGCCAATGAATACCAGAAAACAAATTGATCATAGAGCAGCAAATTTAAAATGGAAGATCTAAAACAGGCCACTAAATGATAAGGCATTCTATTACAGCAAATAGTGAAAAATAACATCTTCCTGCAAATAACATGGTATTCAAAATTACAGATATAAAATAAATTCCAAATGAAGTAGAGGAAAATTAGAGAAAAAAATCCTCGCCCATTGTTGATATAAGTTGAAACACACTTCCTAATATGTAAAATCTTTCATGGGGTCTTGTGAAGATATAATAAGTCAAATGACTACATTCAGTGCTGTGGGATTCAATGATGTTCATTAATTCCTCTACCTTTACATCCTTCTTTCCTTTTCTGAAGTCAAACACCTCAGCCCCTTTTCACATGCACATGCACAACAGACTTCAAAATTGCAGAAGTCTTCATCAATGAATTATCGAACCTCTTCTCAGCTCTCAAACATTGCATTCATTCCTTCGTGGTGAATTAATCTCTGTTGATCATATACTAACCTGATATTAACAATTTCATTGAGGTGCGATTACTTCAGATTTATTCTTTATATTCGCCCAATTCCAAGCCATTGTTGGAGTGGACTTGGGGCCAGATCAAAGCGGCAGGGCCCAGACCCGAGAGTGAGAAATGAATTGATATTTGGCCAATTTATGCACCGAGCCAAATTAAAAAGATCAAGGTGTGAAGGCTGTGGGCAAAGGACAAACTGGTATTTAGCTCACTACTCTGTGCGGTTTACTCACCGCAGTGCTGAACTGACTCTGCAGGTGGGGCCTGCAACCATCAGGCTGCTGGACTGCCTTCAATTGCCTCAGCACTGAACTAGCTCCATGGCTGTGGACTCACTTTCAGGGATCCAGCGATTCATGTTCTGCGTTATTGGTCAACTTTTTATTATTTGCATAATTTGTTCTTTTTTTCGCGCATTGGCTATTTGCTGTCTTTGCTGTGTGGGTTTTTAAAATAGGTCCTATTTTGTTTTTTTTCTTTTGTGGCTGCCTGGAAGAAGACAAATCTCAATATTGTATATAGTGTACATCCATTGATAATAAATGTACTTTGAACTTTGGACAAATCTAATAATCTGTTATCATAATCTCCAAGATCTTTCTCTAGTTAATTCCCATTAACTTCCTTTTTGTTTTCTCTATGCCTGCCCCAATTTTCTGCACACTAGATTTGTAATGTTGCTTATTCATCATTCTTTGATCAAACCCTGTTGGCTGTCTCACCTTTATCACTCACTGCATGTGGGAGCTTGATGTTCATAGTATGGAAGCAAGGGATGAGCTTTTACACATTCAGTATTTCGATGTCATTCAGTTCCTGTTTCCTTTGCCAATCACACAGCAGTTTCAATCAGAATAACCAAAGCATTTTTTAACTTATTCTGTAAAAACATGACATTTTATCTACTGTCCGGCAGATGCCTATGTGCCTTTGACCACAGCTTTCTACATTAGATTAGATTAGATTAGATTCAACTTTATTGTCATTGTGCCGAGTACAGATACAAAGCCAATGAAATGCATTTAGCATCTGACCAAAATGCAAAGAATAGTGTTATTTACAAAATAACTGCGAATAAAAAAAATGCTACAGCACACAAATATAAAAGTACTGAGACAGTACAATACGAATGCAATACTGCTTAGTGCTGTGATGAGAGGTTCAGCAGCGTCACAGCCTCAGGGAAGAAGCTCTTCCTGTGCCTGCTAGTATGGGAGCGGAGGCTCCTACAGCACCTACTGGATGGGAGGAGAGTAAGAATCCACTCAATACTGACAACACAAGGCTCAACCATGGGTTGTGAAATAGGCAATACTGCTCAACTTTCACCCTTACATTCTCCTTGCCAGGAAAACTATTAAATGTCCTTCAATACCAACATGTGCATCTCCAGCCTTTGCTGTTTCCTTCCACTGATGAAACTGTGTTACTTTGAACCATAGGCAAGGATCACATCCTCTGAATCAGAATCAGAATCATATTCAGTATCACTGGCATATGTTGTGAAATTTGATGTTTTGTAGCAGCGGTACATTGCCATGCATAATAATAAAAAACTATAAATTACAATAAGCAATATACAAAAAGTTGAATGAAGTCAGAGGGATCACATCCTCACTGCTGCCATTCAATAGATGTTAGTCGTCTAGCAGCCCTTGTCTGCTTACACACACGACGTTTGATCTACATTTCTACCACTTCTTTCCTAATGCTTTCTGATTCTGTCCAAAAATATAAACATGCAACAGCAATTCCCTGAGATATTCCCATTTATTTACAGCAGCTGTGGTGGAATATTGGTGAAAACCCTTGAAGTATTGTCAAACAGATCCTTTGGACCTGAGTGAAATAACAGCCGAAGCAGTACCCAGGCTTTCTGTCCAAAGAAATTCTCAGTGCTAATATTGCATTGATATGCCAATATTGAGAGCCATGAATACATCACATTATAAATAAGTTGAAAGGTTATCACATATCAGCTATTATCACATCCAATGGCTAAACAAGCTTAAACAGGTTGAATGCCTTGCTGTTCCTAATGCTAGAGTAATATTTGGCATTTGTTAATTGCTTTACTTATTATCACTATATTTAAAGGCCACTAAATCTATAAATTTTTAAACTTTCTTTACTCTTTTGTGTAATAGATTTCAACTGTCTGTATCTCACTATCATGGGCAGCATCTAGTGGAACTGCAGTCTCATACCTCCAGCAAGCTGCATTCAGTCCTGATCTCAAGTACTGTCAGTGTGAAGTGCAGAGTCATACAGTAAGGAAATATGCCTTTTGACCCAACTTGTGCAATCTGATCAAGTTGCATAACTGGCCAAGACCCATTTGGCCAATATTCCTTTGAACCTTTTCTCTCATTTACCTCTCTAAATGTCTTTTAAATGTTGTAATTGTACCTATTTTTACCACTTCCTCTGGCAGCTCATCCCAGGTATCCACCACATTGTACTTTAGATTCCCTTTAAATCTTTCCCACCTCACTTTAAAGTTACACATTTTTAGTTTTAAACATTCCTAGCTTGTGGAAAGGATTGTGACTATCCACCTTATCTCTGCTCCTCATAATTTTATAATCCTTAATATGGTCTCCACTCACCCTCCTTCAGTGCAGAGAAAACAGACCCAGCCTATCCAGACTTTCTTTGTAACTTAAGCCCTATAGTCCTGGTAAAATTCTTCTGACTTTTTTTCTGCATCCTCTCCAGCTTATCACATCTTTCCTATAGTATTATGATCGGAACTGTGCACAGCATTTCAGGCATGGTCTTGAATATGTGTAACAGGACAGCTTAACTCCTCACTTTGTGAACGGAAGTATACTATACACCTTCCTTAACATCTTGCCTACCTGTGTTCACATATTTAGGAAGCTATATACTTTTTTATATTTGAATATCGATATGTGTTAACTAGGGGGCTGTGAACAATCCAAATTTGAGGGAGGCAGCTATGAGAAGCACAGAGGAACACCTGGAGTAACTTCTGAAATGCCCGCTTTGCTGCCGCTGCTACTGTGCGATCGAGAATTGCCGGAGGGGAAGGCCCCAAATCCTCAACGTTGCCTATTGCCTGTTGCTGGGGCCGGGGTTGAAGGGCTCGGTGGAGATGGTGCTCGGTGCTTGGTGTCGGAGAGCTGGTCGGAGGCTTGGAGTTTTCGGACGGACTCAGAGTCGGACTGTGGTCGGATGCTTCCAGTATGCTGCATTAGCAAGTTGGCGGCTCTGGAGGTTCATCATCTGCGTGAGATGATTGACTTTCGAGAGACTTTGAGACCTTTACCGTGCCATGGTCCGTTCTTATCAAATTACAGTATTGCTTTGCACTTTTGTAACTATATGTTATAATTATGTGGTTTTTGTTAGTTTTTAAGTCAGTTTGTCATGTGTTTCTGTGATATCATTCTGGAAAAACAATGTATCATTTCTTAATGCATGTATTACTAAATGACAATAAAAGAGGACTGCATGTCCTCATAATCTAATCTAATCTAATATTTTATTTTTATTTTATTGAGATAAAGTGCGGAATAGAACCTTCTGGCCCTTCTAGCTGCTCCACCCAGCAACTGCCAATTTAACCCTAGCCTAATCACAGGAAAATTTACAATGACAAAGTAACCAACCAACCGGTATGCTTTCGGACTGTGGGAGGAAACCAGAGCACCTGGAGGAACCTCACATGGTCTCGAGGAGAATGTATAAACTCCTTACAAGCAGTAATGTACCCTATGGTCTCTCTATCCAACAGCACTCCCCAGCACCCTGCCATTCACTGTAAGTATCTTGGCTTCATTTATCTTCTTAAAATGTCTAACTTCTTTACAATTGTCTAAGTTAAATTGCACCTGCCATTCCTTTGCACATTCATGCAGATGATCTTGATCCTGTTGTAGACTTAGAGTTTGCATTTGTCTTTGAGATAGCATGGCTTTCCCCTGTTACTCTGGATTCCTCCTGTATTCTAAAAATATGCTGTCTGATAGATTAATTGGCCACTGTTGTACAGAAGAGTGGGGGGTGGCATTACTCTGTGAGCTGACATAAACCTGATGGGCCGAAATGGCTTCCTTTTCTGTTGTAAGGATTGTGTAGTGGGAGAGAGAGATCAAAGGGAGCAAAAAGGGGCAGTAGGGACATCCTGCATGCCAGTTTCGAGATGTCAGAATGCCAAGCGGGATAGCGAGTTCAAAAGAAGCGAGTGGGGGCAGTCGGAGCATTCTGGATGCCATAGTTCCCGAGGAGACGTTGGAGTATGTGTAATTAGACATTTGGCAATGGCCAATAAAATGAAGTTCGGTTTAAGCAGAATGGCCATTGTAGGAGCGACCATTGTGTGAGTGGGCCAGTGTTAGAGTAGAGAGTTCAGACTTTGGCCCACAGAGACTTTGTTGAGGATAGGTGTGGACTGCAGGTAGATTTTTTCAATTAATCTTTCTTTCTTTTTTTCTTGTTGAGCAGTGGGGGGTGCCAGGCAGAATAGTGGAATGCTTCTCTTGCAGGATGTGGGAAAGCAGTGTTTCTAAAGAGTACACCAGCAAGAAGTACACCCACCTGCAGCTTCTTTCAGAGCGCATCAAAGAATTAGAATTGGAACTGGAACTGGATGAATTCTAGATCATTCAGGAAGCTGAGGGTTGATCAACAGGACGTAAAGGAAGGTAGTTACACCCAAGGTGCAGGACACAGTTAACTGGGTGATATCAAGAGGAGAACAGGGGATAGGAAGCCAGTGTATTATGTGTATTATGTGACTGTTTTCCTCTGCAATGGTACAGTATACACTTCGGATACTGTTGGGAGGGATAACCTAACAAAGGAAAGCAACAGCAGTCAGGTCTCTAGCACTAAGTCTGGCTCTGTGACTCAGAAGGGAAGGGGGCTGTAGTGATAGGGAATTCAATGGTTAGGGGAACAGAGAAGACGTTCTGTGATGAGAACAAGATTTCCACATGGTCTGTTTCTTCCCAGGTGCCAAAGTTAGGGACATCTCGGATGGAGTCCATAGCATTCATAAGAGGGAGGGTGAGCAACCAGACGTCCTGGACCATGTCGGTACCAATGATATGGGTAGGAAGGGTAACAAGGTCCTGTAACGTGAGTTCAGGGAGTTAGGTGCTAAGTTAAAGGACAGGACCTCCAGGGTTATGATCTCATGATTGCTACCTGTGCCATGTGCTAGTGAGGCCGGAAGTAGGAAGATCATACAGTTTAACAAATGACGAAGGAGATGGTGCAAGAGGAGACTTCAGAATTTTTGGATTATTGGGCTCTCTTCCAGGTAAGGTGGGACCTGTACAGAAGGGACAGTTTTTACCTGAACTGGAGAGTAACTAATATCCTTACAGGATGGTTTGCTATAGTGCTGCATGGAGAGCGGGGGTGGGGGGGTTAGTTTAACTAGAGTTGCAGGGGGATAGGAACCGGAGTACCAGAGCAGATATGGTGTGGTGGTGGTGAAAGATGTTGTTAAGCCTACATACAAACTTAGGTTGGACTAACATTCTGACGTGTATATTTC
The DNA here is from genome assembly GCF_963921235.1 of Mobula hypostoma. Classification (NCBI taxonomy): domain Eukaryota; kingdom Metazoa; phylum Chordata; class Chondrichthyes; order Myliobatiformes; family Myliobatidae; genus Mobula; species Mobula hypostoma. The sequence goes on along the minus strand of NC_086107.1, from coordinate 44,040,687 downwards.
AATGCAAGGAGATTGTAGGAATGGGGGATGAGCTTAGGGCATGGATCAGCACGTGGAATAGTGACATTGCAGCCATTAGTAAGACTTGTTTGAAGGAGGGGCAGGACTGGCAGCTCGATGTTCCAGGGTCCCATTGTTTTAAATGTGATTAAGCCGGAGGGATAAAAGGAGGAGGGGTGGCATTACTAGGCACTGTCATGACAGACAGGATAGTCTGGAGGGCTCATCTATTGAGGCTATACAGGTGGAACTGAGGTAAAAGAAAGGGATGACCACATTAAAGGGAACATATTATAGACCATCCAATAGACCGCAGGATTTAGAGAAGCAAGTATGCAAAGAGATCTCAGGCTGTGGCAAAAACATAATCTTGTGATAGCAGGTAATTTTAACTTTCCACATATTGACTGGGACTCCCAAACTGTAAACGGGCTGTATAGGATAGAATTTGTCAAATGTGTTCAGATAAGTTTCCTTAGTTTCAACCACAGGTTCCAACTAGAGAGCGTGAGATACTAGATCTCCTGTAGGGAATTATACAAGACAGATGATAAGTTTGTGTAGGGGAACACTTAGCATCTAGTGATCATAATGCCATTAGTTTCAAGATAATTATGGAGAAGGATAGGTCTGGCCCTCGGGTTGAGATTCTAAATTGGAGAAGGGCCAAATTTGATGGTATCAAGATAGGATCTGGCAAATGTGGATAGGTTATTTTCTGAGAGAGGTGTACTTGGTAAATAGAAGGCATTCAAAAGTGAAATTTTGAGAGTACAGAGTTTATATATTTTCGTCACAATAAAAGGTAAGGATAGCAGGTTTAGGGAACCCTGGTTTTTGAGAAATGAGGCCCTGGTTAAGAAAAAGGAGGGGCAGAGCAGGAAAAGAAGAAAGGAGCAAATATGGTAGTTGAGCATATAACAAATGCAAGAAGACACTTAAGAAGGAAATCAGGAGGACTAAAAGAACACATGAAGTTGCTCTAGCAGACAAGGTGAGGGAGAATCCCAAGGACTTCTACAGATATATAAAGAGAAAGGGGGAAAACATTGGTCATCTAGAAGATGAGAGAGGTTGTCTATGTGTGGAGCCTTAACAGGTCGGGGAGATGAAAAATGGATTTTTTGCATCTGTATTTACTTAGGAGATGGACACAGAGTCTATAGAAGTAAGGTCATGAACTATGTACAGATTACAGAGAAGGAGGTGTTTGATGTCTTGAGGTAAATTAGGGTGGACAAATCCCCAGGGTTTGACCAAGTGTTCCCTTAGATCCTGTAGGGGGCGAGTGAGGAACTTGAAGGGGCCTAGCAGGGATATTTAAAATATACTCACCTAAAAGTGTCATGCCAGAGGATTGGAAGATGGGCTCCAAGAAAAAGATCATAAGACTATAAAACATAGGAGCAGAATTATGCTATTTGGTCCATGAGTCTACTCCATGGCTGATCATGTAACGTGCATGTAACGAGAGCGTCTTGGACCTCCAGGTGGTCCACAGCAGGGGTGATTGATAAGTTTGTGGCCTACAGTAGAAGAAGATGAGTTATACAGCTCTCGTTACATGCATGCGCAGTTCAACTCTTTAAGTGAAAATGCAGAAAGACTGCAGTTAATAACTCATGTCCTTCTACTTTAGGCCTCAAATTTATCAATCACCCCTGCTATGGACCACCTCTGGAGGTCCAAGACGCCGACTTCTACAAAGAAGGGATCCGTATACTCCACGACCGCTGGACTAAATGTGTAAATGTAGGAAAAATAAATGTGCTAGGTTTTCTAAAATTGACTCCTTCTACTTTAGGCCATGAACTTATCAATCACCCCTCGTATTGTTTCCCCTCCTCAGCCACACTCCCCGGCCTTCTCCCTGTAACCTTTGATGCCATGGCCAATCAAGAACCTATCAATCTCTGCCTTAAATATACCCACAGCTGGACCCCACAGCTGCATGGGTTAACAAATTCCACAAATTCACCACTATCTAGCTGACTAACTTACTCCGCCCCTCTGCTTTAAGTGGATGCCCCTCTATCCTGAGGCTGTGCCCTCTTGTGCTAGACTTTCCCACCATGGAAAACACCTTCTCCACATCTACTCTGTCCAGGCCTTTCAATATTCAGAAAGATTCTATGAGAATCCCTCTCATCGTTCTAAATTCTAATGAGTACAGACCCAGAGCCACCAAACATTCCTCATATGATAAGCTTTTAATTCCCAGAATTATTCTTGTGAACCTCTTCCGAACCCTCTCCAATGCTAGCAGACCTTTTCTTACATGAGGAGCCCAAAGCTATTCACAATATTCAAGGTGAAGCCTCACCTTGAATATTATAAAGCCTCATCCCTGCTTTTATATTCTAGACTTCTTGAAATGAATGCTAACATTGCATTTGCTTTTCTTTCCACTGACTCAACCTGCAAGTTAACAATCAGGATGTTCTGCACAAGTACTCCCAAATCCCTTTGCATCTCAGATTTTTAGATTTTCTCCCCATTTAGAAAATAGTCTGCACATTTATTTCTTCTACCAAAGTGCATGATCATGCATTTTCCAACGATTGTATTTCATTTGCTATTCTCTTGCTCATTCTCCTAATCTGCCTAAGTCCTTCTGCAGCCTCCCTATTTCCTCAACAATACCTGTCCCTCCACCAATCATTGTATCATCTGCAAACTTGGCAACAAAGCCAACTATTCCATCATCTAAATAATTGATATACAGCATAAAAAGAAATGATCCCAACACCAACCCCTGCTGAACACCACTAGTCACTGGCAGCCAACCAGAAAAGGATTCTTTTGTTCTCACAGACCGCCTCCTACCAATCAGCCAATGCTCTAACCATGCCAGTAACTTTCCTGTAATACCATTGGCTCTTAACTGGGTAGCAGCCTCACGTGTGGCACCTTGTAAAAAGCCTTCTGAAAATCCAAATTTACAACATCCGGTGCATCCCTTTATCTATCCTACCTGTCATCTCCTCAAAGAATTCCAACAGGTTCTTCAGGCAAGATTTTTCCTTAAGCCTGGAAATTATACGCTGGTGAGTAGTAAGTAAGTTATTTGAAGGTATTCTAAGGGACCGGATATGTAAGTATTTCGATGGACAGAGACTGGTTAACGATAGTCAAAATGGCTATGTGTATGGTCAGTTGTGTCTGATGAATCTTATAGAGTTTTTTTTGAGGAAGTTGCCAGGGAAGTCAATGAAGAAAAGGCAGTTATCTTCATAGTGAACTATTGCAAGGTCTTTGACAAGATCTCACATGGGAAGTTGGTGAGGAATATTCATTCAAGTTGAGGTAGTAGATTGGATTAGATATTGGCTTCGCAGGAGAAGCCAGGGAGCAATTGTGGATGGTTTCCTCTCTAACTGGAGGTCTGTGACTAGTGGTGTGCTACAGGGACTGGTGCTGGGTCCGTTGTTGACTGTCATCTATATCAATAATCTGGATGACAATGTGGTAAACTGAGTCAGCTAATTTGTGAATGGCACTAAGATTGGTGAGTAGTGGACAGTGAGAAAGCTTCCAACAAGATCTGGACCAGCTGGAAAAATTGGCTAAAAAATGGCAGATGGAACTTAACATAGAAGCATAGAAACATGGAAAACCTGCAGCACAATACAGGTCCTTTGGCCCACAAAGCTGTGCCGAACATGTTCTTACTTTATAAATTACCTAGGGTTACCCATAGCCCTCTATTTCTCTGAGCTCCATGTACCTGTCCAGGAGTCTCTTAAAAGACCCTATCATATCCGCCTCCATTACTGTCGCCGGGAGCCCATTCCATGCACTCACCACTCTCTGCATAAAAAACTTACCCCTGATATCTCCTTTGTACCTACTTCCAAGTATCTTAAAACTGTGCCCTCTCATGCTAGCCATTTAATGCAGAGGAGTGTGAGGTTTTGCTCTTTGAGAGGACAAACCAGGGTCATACTTACACGGTGAGCATTAGGGCACTGAGGTGTGTATTGAACAGAGAAATTTCGGATTACAGATAGATAAGGTTGTAAAGAAAGATTTTGGCAGATTGGCCTTCATAAATCAAGGTATTAAGTACAGGAGTAATGTTCAAGTTGGTGAGACCTAATTTGGAGTATTGTGTGTAGTTTTTGTCACCTACATACGGAAAGTTGTTAACAGGTTTGAAACAGCACAGAGGAAATTTACAAGGATGTTACCAGGACTTGAGGACCTGAGATATAGGGAAAGGTTGAATAGGTTAGGAATTTATTCCTGAGAGCGTGGAAAAATGACAAGGGATTTGATAGAGGTATACAAAATTTTGAGGGGTATAGATATGGTTAATGCAAGCAGCCTTTTTCCACTGAGATTGGGTGAAACTAGAACTAGAGGTGATGGGTTAAGGGTGAAAGGTGAAATGTTTAAGGACAAAATGGAGCGGAGTTTCTTCATTCAGTGGGTGGTGAGAGTTGGAATGATCTGCCAGTAAATCTGCTGACTGCGGGTTTGATTTCAATATTTAAAAGTAATTTGTATAATACATGGATGGATGGGTATAGAAGGCTATAGACTGGGTGCAGGTTGATGGGACTGAACCAGTTCATGGTTTGGCATGCACCAGATGGGACAAAATGTCTGTTTCTGTGCTGTAATGATCTATCATTTTGAGACTCTATGAAAATGCTAAATATGGTAGTAAGTAAGATTTTAGTATCAGTTGTGGTGATATACACTCATCAACAATATATAGAGGTAGGCATATTGGCAGAATTCCTTTGAAACCTTTCACTTATTGAAAGTTTCAATTATTTGCTCTGCCAGGGCGCTTCAAATACCAGAACTAGTCATTCCAATAATGGCTACAGTATTGTTATAACCCCTACAGGAACAGACAGAATTGATGTGACATTTTACTATTAAGATACCATAGCTCTAGGGTTGTATTAGTTTCAAATGCAGGTTGCCCCTTTCTTTCTTATGTACTGCACTTAAATTATTTGTTAAATAAATGAAAAGAAATTGAAGCATATCTGTAGCATGGAGTTCTCTTTAGCAATGACCTCTGAACAATTTTGTAAAATAATGATCTAATTATAAGGAATGATCTGAAAGTGAGCTAAAACATAAAAGCAGTATTACTGTGACCACTGATTTGCCAGTATTTACCTCATCAATGCGGTACCATCTGAGGGAAAAGAAAATAATCATGTAAAATTATAAGAAAGACAACAGTGGTAATATAGCTACGTACACAAGTACAACATCACTAATTGCAGCATAGGTGATACATATTACAATAGGTCATGGGTAGTTATGTTGTCAAAATATAAAATACAACTCAATAGCATGTAGTAAATTTGAAATTAAAGGAATGATTACTCACGAGAAGTTGTTTGAAGAGAAAGGGCTTCTCCACATATCATGGGTCACTGAATCCTATCAGTAATCATCGCATCAGAAGATGAATACTTGCACTTTTAAATTTGAGCAGACCCAAATGCTCTCATGAGACTGCACTCAGCCACACTCTGATGAATGGATACAAATGCACACTCACCATTTTCAGTTCAACTCAACTGATGTAGCAAGTTCATGAGGTTCGTTTAATCTAAATGATTTTAAATTGGGAGTCCTAGGCTCTTTAGGGATCTTTTATCACTAACTTTCTTCATCCTTTTTTTAAATGGTCTTAACTGATATATTGCCTTAAAAAAATTCACTAAGACACGGAAGTAGGTAACGTGAGGCAAAATGAACAAATAGAACTTTTTAGTAAGTCAGAAGTCAGGCATTGTGGCCTAAAGTTAAATGCTTTTATAGGAGTCAGTGTGGACCTGGAGCAAGAGATCTGTAGCTCAACTCTGTGATCAGAACTCTGTCACTACTCACCACCCTGAATGCAGATTAATTGGAATCTCTCCTAAATAACACTTACACAATCTCCATACCTTTCCTCAGTCCTCCACCTTTTTATAATGGAATGTTTTCCCCTGAATCTTTCTATTCTAAACCCCTCTAGTTTTCTCTGGTCTTACTTCATAGTTGTCTGTTACCTGCACATCTGTCTATTCAGCTGCCTGCTGGATAGGCAACTGCACACGCACTTCCCCAGTAATATCAAAGTACTTATTTCTAATGCAATGACTACGACAATGAATTTATGTATGGAAAACTTCATGTTGCTAGAGTTTTGAAGGCTAACAATTCGGATGGTTTTGGCTTTCAGAGGACATTCTCAGGAATGAGCCAATACTTTCAAAGTATCTCTCACAATTGTATACTTCACAACAAAATGTAGTACAGTACACTGTATTTATAAACAATTGCAAAAAATACCTACCCAAGGGATCCTAGTGGGTGAAAAGGAACTCCTGCTGAGTGACTACTGTCCTTAGGCAGAGACTATTTTTTTATGAAATCTGTCAAGGAGCACTTTATACTGAACTCATACTACCAAGGATTTTGCCAAATTCTTTTTATACACTGGTTGGCATTGTATTCATTTTCTATGGAAATTTTAGCTGGTAATGTTTGACCCATCTCTATTGTCTCTCCAAAACTTTACAAATCCATTGGAAGAATAAGTAAGCCAATATCCTCGACAACAAGATTCTCATTGCATATAATCAACTCCATGAGGCAGACCAAATCACTTGTAAGTTCATCAGCATATTCCTGAAATAACTATCTGTACTTCACTCTGTCATGAGCTTAGATTACCATGCACAGTAGATAGGAGTGCTATATAAATAGTCAAAGAAGCATTCTACCTCAAAAAAAAAACACTACCTCACAAACTAATTATCTATTTCCCTTCCTGAACCCTCTGCTCTTGCTCCATCTGCCCAAGAGTTAGTGATTCCAGTGTGGCCTCATTGGTCAACTCAAGCGTGGAAGTAGATCTTCCTTAATACTACTTAACCAGGTATTGCAACTTATCCCTTCATGTCGTTGTTGCCTCGAGCATGCTTAGTTGATACAGAAGCATTAGCATGTGAAGAAATGGACATCCATCATGCTACCACCTCTAGCTTTGCAATGTATTCATTCCAATGTCCTCAATTCCATCACATATTTAATTCTACCAATTCTCTGAAATAATATTCCAAATATTCTTTTGCTTAGAAGCATTTTCAAAGATTGTTTAAGCAATTTAATTCTACTCAGTGAATTAAAACACAAAAACACATCTTGTCTTACAAATCCTTAAAATCATTAACAATGGGGATTATGGAGAAACCTTCCTAAACTTGACTGTCTTCAGAGTTTGTTACTATTCTACATCTGCTATGTGATGTCATACCAGCACTGATTTTACCCATTTGGTCCAATCAAGATGTATTCTCAGTGCAAATAGGCTTCAACCAAGTTATGTGTTCATAATAACATTCACAATGCTTCCATCTGCAAAATACACCACACCTATAATGAACATCCTATTGGGAATGAATTAGTAAACAGCATAAGCAGGAAATGATTTAACCTTTGGCTTTTCTGCTGCGACATCAAGATCATCCAACTTCAGTCATTAAATCACAGTATGCAGATCTTACTTACAAATATGCACACTTGGAGACTGAGCTCCGGGTTATTAAGTATGGAAAAATAACCCTTACACTAAATATCAGAATGCAAAGTTCTTTAACCTACCAGTCCATGCCACAACACACCATCTACAATAACCAAACTCTATAACAAATATGTAGATCAATTTCCAAATTTCAGGAGTTACTCCTTAACGTAGGAAGATATTGAAAACAAAATTATCCACTATCCGCTATCTAGAGTGTCCCAGCTCAGCCTTTTACTGACTAAGGAAGATGATACAAAGACCAAGAACTTTAGCCTGGCACTAGGCTTTTCGCCAACTGTGCAACAGTGATCTGTGTTCTCCTGTGTACTTTAAGATTATGGACAACAAAATACTGGAGCAATATCACTAATGCTGCATCTGGAAATTTGATTCAATTAGCAGGATAGAGGATCAATACCAGTATCAATGCTTGCATCAAGGCCAAACCATCTCCAGGGGTAGGTGGCCACCAGTTCTTGAAACTAGCAGGCGAAATTCAATCACAGGATAAGATTCACAGGATGATACTGTGATAGAATTAGAATTGCTGACAACAAAGTTCTAAACTCATACAAAGACCTTAAGCCCTATCCGAAACAGAGCACCTTCACTAAATAGAGGTTATAATGTAGCTACCTACTCTTCAAAAACTAATTCACTGCCCTATTATCTTCCATGGCGAGTTTAGCTGCCAATGCAGCAGTGGGTAAAATTGTGTATTTATTATTATCGTAAAATTTGAGTAATATTGCAAATATATTGTTTGATTAAGTATTTTTGTTGTTTAAATAACTCATTATGGGTTATATGTAAAAGTATGTGAATGGCTTATGTTATTATGTCACCATGACATATGTATGTGCCTCACATAAAGTAAAGCTGAAATTAGACATGCTATTCCCAGCTCCATGTTCTTCTTTTAAGTAGTTTAATGTTCCAGAATTACAAAACATAACATTGACAACGAGAAAATTTTAAATGAACCTGAGATAACTACCCACTTGTTGAAGCACAGCAAGATGTTCGAGATTTTAAAAAAGTGCAGCGAGATGTTTGAGCTTTTAAAAAGTGCAGTGTGCTTTCTTTGCAAGAGAGGAAGATGGTTGAGTTGATAAGGCAGAAAACGGAAGAATTCAAGGGTTCATGAACAATGAATACCAGGTGGTAATAATCATAAATAATAAAAATAGCAGACATGACTGGCTCCATTGGAAAGATAAATACGTTCCATTGCACAAGAGATAACTGGTTCCTGGATATGGAATGAATCGAGCAGCATTTTATAACAATTGGAATAGACAATGAGAAGTGAGTGCCAGTTTTGCTGAGTGCTATTGGAGGAAGAGCATAGAGATTGCACAGAAGTTTGACTGCTCCAACCAAAGCAGCAGAAGTGAGCTTTGCTGATATCATGAAAGTAATGTGGGACATTCAGAATGGAAACCTTTGTTGAATGCATCATACTTTGGATTTCAAAAGTGGAATTAATAGGAAGGAGAGTCTATTTCAGCATATATGGTTGAATTGAAGAAATTGTCTCAGCATTATCAGTTCAGTAATAGCTTAATAATGCACTAGGAGATCATTTAGTTTGTGGTATCTTACAAGAAAGCATTGAAAAACAGCTCAAACATGAAGAAATCTGCAGATGCTGGAAATACAAGCAACACACACAAAAAATGCTGGTGAATGCAACAGGCCAGGCAGCATCTATAGGAAGAGGTGCAGTCAACATTTCGGGCTGAGACCCTTCGTCGGGACTAACTGAAAGAAGAGATAGTAAAAGATTTGAAAGTGGGAGGGGGAGGGGGAGATCTGAAATGATAGGAGAAGACTGGAGGGGGAGGGATGGAGCTAAGAGCTGGAAAGTTGATTGGCAATAGGGATACAAGGCTGGAGAAGTGAGAAGATCATGGGACGGGAGGCCTAGCGAGAAAGAAGGGAGGGGCAGAGAGCCCAGAGGATGGGCAAGGAGTTATAGTGAGAGGGACAGAGGGAGAAAAGAGAGAGAAAAAGGGGGGGAGGGGGAGGATAATTAAATAAATAAATAAGGGATGGGGTACAAGGGGGAGGTGTGGCATCAGCGCAAGTTAGAGAAGTCAATGTTCATGCCATCAGGTTGGAGGCTACCCAGACGGAATATAAGGTGTTGTTCCTCCAACCTGAGTGTGGCTTCATCTTTACAGTAGAGGAGGCCGTGGACAGACATGTCAGAATGGGAATGGGACATGGAATTAAAATGTGTGGCCATTGGGAGATCCTGCTTTCTCTGGCAGACAGAGCGTAGGTGTTTAGCGAAATGGTCTCCCAGCCTGCGTCGGGTCTCACCAATATATAGAAGGCTGCATCGGGAGCACTGGATGCAGTATATCACCCCAGACAACTCACAGGTGAAGTGTCACCTCACCTGGAAGGACTGTCTGGGCCCTGAATGGTGGTGAGGGAGGAAGTGTAAGGGCATGTGTAGCACTTGTTCCACTTACAAGGATAAGAGCCAGGAGGGAGATCGATGGGAAGGGATGGGGGGACGAATGGACAAGGGAGTTACGTAGGGAGCGATCCCTGATGTGCTTGGTGGTGGGATCCCATTAGAGGTGGAACTGAAGCATAACTCGCAACTCAAAAGAGCAGTTGAAATCACTGTATCAATGGAAACAGCAGACAGAGACACAATTGAATTGCAGTCAGGAATAAAAATAAGTGTGAACAAAATTGCAGCATCTAAAGAGAAACAAATTGTGTTACCATTGTGACAGCAGCTCACATTTACCAGACCAATGCAGATGTAAAGGTTAAATCTGCAGAAAATGCAACAAAGAAGGACATATACAAAAATCAAGTCAGACAGACAAAAATAAATAGAGTACACAGGGAAGAGAAAAATTCAAGTTGCAGTTTCTAAAAGAGCACCAATCAGCATTCTCTTGATGAAAAAATCTGATGATGATGAAAGTGACACAGGGCTGGGTAGCCTGGGAGTTATTACCCCTCCACCAACAGGCTCTTGAACAAGAGAGAACAACTTCACTCAATTTCACCTGCCCTATCACTGAACTGTTACCACAACCGATGGACTCACTTTCAAGGGCTCTTCATCTCATGTTCTCGATATTTATTACTTATTTATTATTATTACTTTTATTTTTTTCTCAGCTCAAGCTGTTAAAAACCTGAGATATGAGTACAGCCAAACACACTCATTGTTCAGTTGCTAGGAACTTTTAGACTATTCTAGTGGTGTTTACACAAAATAATCTGCAGATGCTGGGATCAAAGCAACAGTCACAACACACTGGAGGAACTCAGCAGGTCGGGCAGCATCCGTGGAAACGATGAGTCGACATTTCGGGCCGGAACCGTTCGTCAGGACTGTAGAGGGAAGGGACAGAGACCCTATAAAGAAGGTGGGGGAGGGTGGGAAGGGGAAGGCTGGTAGGTCCAGGTGAAAAACCTGTGAGGAGAAAGACAAAGGGGTGGGGGAGGGGAAGCAGGGAGGTGATAGGCAGGAAAGGTGAAGAAGGAATAGGGGAAAACACAATGGATAGTAGAAGGAGGCGGATCCATGAGGGAGGTGATAGGCAGCTGGGAGAGGGTGCAGAGTGAAATAGGGATAGAGGAAGGGAGGGGGAGGGAATTACCGGAAGTTGGAGAACTCTATGTTCATACTAAGGGGCTGGAGACTACCTAGATGGTATATGAGGTGTTGCTCCTCCAAACTGAGTTTAGCCTCATCTTGGCAATATGGTGAAACCCAACGCAGATTGGGGGACCGCTTCGTCGAGCACCTCCGCTCCGCCTGCCACAACAAACAGGATCTCCCGGTAGCCACCCACTTCAACTCTGCTTCCCATTCCCATTCAGATATGTCCATACATGGCCTCCTCTACTACCATGATGAGGCTAAACACAGCTTGGAGGAGCAACACCTCATATAGCATCTAGGTAGTCTCCAGCTCCTTGGTATGAACATAGAATTCTCCAACTTCCGGTAATTTCCTTCCCCTATCCCTATTTCACTCTGCCCCCCCCCCCCCAGCTGCCTATCACCTCCCCCATGGTTCCGCCTCCTTCTAGTACCCATTATGCTTTTCCCTATTCCTTCTTCACCTTTCCTGCCTATCACCTCCCTGCTTCCCCTCCTCCACCCCTTTGTCTTTCCCCTTACTGGTTTTTCACCTGGAACCTACCAGCCTTCTCCTTCCCACCCTCACCCCACCTTCTTTATAGGGCCTCTGCCCCTTCCCTCTACAGTCCTGACGAAGGGTTCTGGCCCAAAACGTCGACTCATCGTTTCCACGAATGCTGCCCAAAACCTGCTGAGTTCCTCCAGTGTGTTGTTAGTGGTGTTTAGTATTGCAGCTTTCTGGAGGTTTCTATAAATATTGCTGTGTAGACCTAATTGTTTAATGCTATTGTGTAGTGACATTGGGATGACACCAGCTGGAGATATTACTATTGGGACAATGTATACCCTGTTCATGTTCCATAGTCTTTCAATTTTCTCTTTTAATTCAGCATATTTATGGTGTTTTTCACTTACTGATTTCTGTATGTTATGTGTGTTTGAAATGGCTATATCTATTAAGTAAATCGTTCTTGTTTGTTTATCCTGTTGTATTATATCCAGACGGTTATCATGGATTATCTTATTTGTAATAATTGATTGGTCGTAATATAATTGGCAGGACTCTGGCTCTAAAACTAGATCAAACTTATATTTGTAGTAAGGTATGGTTTCTTTTATGAGTTTGTCTTTTAAAGCAGACTTTGGTGAATGATGTTTGTCACTTCATTATGCCTGTGTAAGTAATCAGTTTGAGTTAAACTGCTGTAGGATCCTGTAATGTATTGGATTGTTTCTGGTTTCTCTTGATATTTGCTGCATTTATCATCTTGAATTATGTATTTTTGATATTTTTTGTGTTAACCACCTGGTCCTGTATCGCCACAAGGAACCCTTCTGTTTCTGGGAAGAGTTCTTCAACTCTGAGCCAGGTGTTTGACACATTCTTGTCAACATCTAGGCTGCTCAGATCATGAGGATATCTTTCATGGAGGGTCAATCTCTTCCATTGGTTAACTTTTTCTTCAATATGATAATTTCTTCACTTTTCTGGGTTGTGCTTTCATTTAAATTTTGCAATGTGTTCTTCTTATCAGAAATGCATATACTTGCACGATGTGCTGAATCCTGTTTTTGCTGATGAAAATATATCCTTAGAAGTTTTATCTGACTGTTATGTAATATCTGTATGTCTGCTATTCCTCTTCCTGCTTCTGTCTTTGATATTGTTAATCAAAGTGTATTCTAAAATTTATCATTTCAGTTCTTATTTTTCTTCATAAATTTTCCAGATTGGTTTTGGACCAAGATATTATGCCAAAATAATTTGTGCTAATATGACTATAGTTAAAGTGTTTATTGCCTTTGTATATTTTCACTTTTGAGCTTTGATTGGCAGATTTTCTTAAGACTTGCAGTAAATCCTGTTGAAAGTTTTCCCTATATTGCACAATGATCTATTTTCTTTGCTTGTTGATACTCCAATACTTAAATGCTTCATATTCATACATCGGTCACATTGTATCTTGCTGCTCTTTTATATTCTACTAGCTCTATTGCACCTTTCTTTATGTTTGCTGTTCTGCACTTATCTAGTTTGAAGTTCATGTTTATAGCTTTTGAAAATAGTTCTACTACTTGAATTTATTGCTTTTGCCTTGCTGATGAAGGTGTGTATAATTTCAAATTGTCCACGTACAGAAGGTGTGTCAAGATATAATTTGTTTGGTTGATTCTGATTTGATACCCTATTTTCATCCAATACGTGAACTAGAGGGTGGGTTTAAAGCTACAGAAAACCAGAGTCAAGTTAAAACGTCGTCTTGGAAAATGCCTCAGTTTATTTTGATAATGGTGGTTGCTATTTTTTGATTGTTAATCGATAGGATGATTATAGTATGCCAAATGCTTCATCAGGTAGTGCAGGAATCTCACAAGTATTCGATATATTTTATATATATATTAAGAATTTCTATGTAGCATTGATGTGGCACAGAATCAAATGCTTTTAGGTCGTCAGTATAACAACACGAAAGATTTCATCAAACGTATCAAGGGTATTAATCTTTTTCTTCTTATTATTATTTCTTTTTTCTTTCTTTTTGTATTTACACAGTTTACTGTCTTCCACACTGGTTGTCTGCCCTGTTGGTATGGTCTTTCATTGATTATATTATGGTTATTGGATGTATTGAGTATGCTCGTAAGAAAATGAATCGTAGGGTTATATATGGTGATAAATATATATTTTGATAATAAATTTACTTTGCACTTTGAATTTTGAGATTTACAATAGACAAGCAATATGACTTACAGCAGCAAAGATTGGCAATTTAACTAAAGTGGAATTGGGCACTGGCTCATTCCACAAAATGAGTTTGAGCTGCATTTCAAAGATACTAAACTGAAGCCTGCAGATATACAACTATGAACCTACACTGGAGAAAAGCTAACTCCTATGGAAATGACATTCATTACAGTGAAACTCAACAACCAACAAGCCACATTGAACTTTTATGTGATAAAAACAGGAGGGCCAGCACTGTAGGGGCAGGGCATGATTGGCTGAGACAGCTACAACTTGGCTGGAGATCCATCCACCATCTGCATACCACATCCTCCGCAATGAAGCCATATAAAATGGAATTGAGAAAGGTACTCCTGGTGCTACAGCAGTGTTCATTAGAAAACACGAACATGCAATATCAAGGATAAAATAATTATAAATGAAAATGCCACACCCAAGTTTTACAAAGCCTATCCGGTTCCTTACACCATCCATGATAAAATAGTCAGTGAGCTCAATTGCATGGAGGCTGAAGGAATTCTTTCCAAGATCGAGTGGAGCCCATGGACAACACCAGTGGTCATAGTAGCCAGGAAAAATGTGTCCAGGTGCTGCAAGGTTACCAATGCACTCAGTGTTACCTGGTTGACATTATTGTTACCCGTGAGGATGACAAGGAACATCCCCAAAATATGGAAGTGAACGTCCCATGGCCTTTGCATCATGTTTCCTCACCGCTGCAGAGCAAAGTTACTCATAGACTGACAGAAAGGCCTTGAGTCTGGTTTGGGTTGTAAAATGTTTCAACCAGTACTTTTATGGGAGAGAGTTTGCCCTCATTACTTATCATCAAACATTGGTATCCATTTTCAATCCACAGCAGGGTGATCCACTAGTAGCAGTAGCACAAATGCAGAGACAGGCACTGTTTCTTGGAGGACACAATTACAAGATCAAATTCCAGAGAACAGCTAATCAAGGAAGTGCTGATTGATTGTCCCGTTTACCCTTGGAAATGGAAGTACCAGAAAAATATACAAAAGATGACAGTCCTCTTGGCATATTCTCCCTCATGCAAATTGAAAGACTCCTTATTATGGAAGAGATGATCCCAAAGGAAACCAGAAAAGACCCGACACTGTCTCAGGAATAATGGCCATCCAAGATGGCTGGAATGTGCAGCTGAATTTCCATTTCCCCTATTTTTACCAGTGTCAAGATGAACTTGCCCTTGATGGAGGTTGTGCTATGAATGGATTAAGAGTTTTTATACCATCCAGACGCAGAGCTATAATGTTGGAGGAGCTATGTGCTAGGCATTAGGCATGGTCAAAATGGAAGTATTGCCTCAAAGCTTTGTCTTGTGACCTAGGATAGATCATATGGCTTCATGTCAATTTTTCTGAACCATTAAAAGGCCCACGTTTCTTGGCAGTAGTTGATGCTGCTACAGAGTTCCTAGAAGTATTCCTAATAGTCTTCACTATAGTTTGCACACTGTTGATGTGTTGGGAAATGTCTTCCAAAGGACTGGTGTTCCAGAACACTTAGTCAGTGACAATAGACAACAGTTTGTGGCAAAACAGTTTCAGTAATTCCTGAAAGTGAATGGAATAAGACACATTACATCTGCACTGTACCACCCAGTTACAAATTACTTGGTGAAGCGGTTTGTCCAAAGTCTAAAGAATGCACTGCGAGTGTTATCAGCTGAAAACACTACACTAACACTGAATGAGAAGCTTGCCAATTTCCTCATTGCACATTGCAATGCAGAACACTCCACAACCAACAGCTCACCAGCTTTGATGTTGATGGGTCACCGCTTGCATGTTTGAATCTCTTCAAACCCAATCTCAGAAGGGATATGCAAGACAAACAGCAGGGAGAAATGGAGGGTTCCTCTGACAAAGAGGTTCAATAATTTACTGCAGGATAAGCTGTCTTAGTGCAGAGTAGAGAGGCTGACACTTGGGAAGGTTAAAGATGGAACTGGACCATTCTCCTACACAGTTGAGATTGCATCCGATATCATCTGGATCAGTTGAGGAGAGCAGGGTCAGTCGTTAAAGAAGAAAGGTGTCCGGAGCTGTAAGAACCACTTCTTGCAGTCCCAGAGTCAACTCCTACAACCACCACAGAGGAGGCTCCATTACCTGAAATTGTTTCACACAGCCACAGGTCTCTCCTGCCAAGCACAGTGAACCCTCCCTCGCCCAACTATTACGTAAGGCATTATCATTTATTTTGCTGTGAATGTATTAGTTGTAATGTATAGTACACTGTATATATATATGGATGTTGAGATGCATTCTATATTGAGTTGGAGTTTATAGCTAAGCAGGGAGGAGTGCTGGGTATTTAATATTTCAGAAATATTTGAGTAATACTGTAAATATATTGCAAGTGATTTCTAAAACTCAAAGGATTTCCAGAACACAGGACAATTCCTATAAGCTAAAAAAAATATAGCAATGAGTTGCAGAAGAATGACCAGTCCATCAAAGGTCGAAGGCAGAGGAATGGATTCTAGTTCACCCTGTCTCTGTGTCATCCTTATTACCTCCTTGACCATTCCAAACAACCCTGACTGCTTTCTTATGTTTATATTCTATTTTTGCCTCTTCAGAATCAGAATCGGGTTTAATATCATTGGCATGTGATGTGGAATTTTTTGATATGTGGCAGCAGTGCAATGTAATACATAATAAGAAAAACTTTAAGTTGCAGTGAGAAGTATATAAAGTGTATTGAAAAGTTAAGCGAAATAAGTAGTACAAAAAGAGAAAAAAGAAATCAGGTAACACACATAAAAGTTGCTGGTGAACGCAGCAGGCCAGGCAGCAACTCTAGGTAGAGGTACAGCTGATGTTTCAGGCAAAAAACCCTTCGTCAGGACTAACCGAAGGAAGAGCTAGTAAGAGATTTGAAAGTGGGAGGGGGAGGGGGAGATCCAAAATGATGGGAGAAGACAGGAGGGGGAGGGATGGAGCCAAGAGCTGGACAGGTGATTGGCAAAAGGGATATGAGAGGATCATAGGATGGGAGGCCTAGGGAGAAAGAAAGCGGGAGGGGTGAAGCCCAGAGGATGGGCAAGGAGCATAGTGAGAGGGACAGAGGGAGAAAAAGGAGAGAGAGAGAGAGAGAGAGAGAGAGAGAGAGAGAGAGAGAGAGAGAGAGAGAGAGAAATAAATAATGGATCGGTTCGAGGGGGAGGTAGGGCATTAACAGAAGTTAGAGAAGTCAATGTTCATGCCATCAGGTTGGAGGCTACCCAGATGGAATATAAGGTGTTGTTCCTCCAACCTGAGTGTGGCTTCATCTTTACAGTAGAGGAGGCCATGGATACACATATCAGAATGGGAATGGGACATGGAATTAAAATGTGTGGCCACTGGGAGATCCTGCTTTCTCTGGTGGACAGAGCATAGGTGTTCAGTGAAATGATCTCCCAGTCTGCGCTGGGTCTCGCCAATATATAGAAAGCCGCATTGGGAGCACCAGACGCAGTATATCACCCCAGCCGACTCACAGGTGAAGTGTCACTTCACCTGGAAGGACTGTCTGGGGCCCTGAATGGTAGTGAGGGAGGAAGTGTAAGGGCATGGTATCACTTGTTCCGCTCCGGCACTTACCCTTGTTAGCAGAACAAGTGCTATACATGCCTTACACTGTATATCTATAGAAATTTGCAAATGCCGTTGGTGACATATCAAGTCTCCCCAAACTCCTAACGAAATATAGCCCCTATCATGCCTTCATTGTAACCGCATTGACATGTTGTACCCAGGATAGATCCTTAGAAATGTTGACACCAAGGAGCTTGAAATTGCTAATCCTTTCCACTTCTGATCCCTTGATGAGGACAGTTGTGTGTTCCCTCATCTTACCTTTTCTGAAGTCTACAATCAATTCTTTGGTCTTACTGATGTTGAGTACAAGGTTGTTACTGTGACACCACGCAACCAGACAATCTATCTCACTCCTTCTTGTCACTCTAAAAAATTCTGCCAACAACCTCTCATGCATGTGATTTTTTTTTCAGATACCTTTTCACACATTGGTCTAAAAGCTTCTGGCGGCAGAGTTCCCAAACACTCAAAGTTACTGCTGTGGATGCTGACTCTCTGGGTACACAAATATTTCAACTATTGATAGATCATCTATTTGATGTGCTAAGTGATAGTATCAATACGGTCAGTAAGCTTCCTTGAAAAAAATTAATTAGCCAGTATTGTCTGGTTTGATGCAGACAAATTAACATAACCCCATTGTTTTACACAACAAGTCAGTCCGTGCTCTGGGCCAGTAAACCGTGCTCTATAGACTGTGGTGTTTGTTCATAAAGCTTTTCTTTTATCTTAAGACTGATTATTGCTTGCCATTTACAATAAGAACTGAAGACTGGCTCCTGTTTATGACAAGAAGCTGAACAAAGAATAATAGTTGGACGTTTAACACCTAAAAAAACAACACTTTGATCTCCAGAAGTGTCAGCCGTGTTAGAAAATTGAGGTTGGCAAAAAAGCCCCCCTCCCCAGCCCTGGAAAGTGAATGTTCATCACAATACTGAAACCACTTTAAGGACATTTTTGAGACAACTTGAAAAAGTTTAACATCTTTCTCAGCATGGGAGATCCTAGCCTGTAACTGCTCAAAAGGAGAAGGAGCAACTTGAAAGCCACCAACTCATTTAGTGTTAAGTATGGAGCATACCGATTCCATACACGAACAATGAAAGCTGCACACAAAACCTCAAACCACTCACCCACATGGTCCATTAAGCACTCCGTTCCCTAACTGTGGCTGAGGCTGTGGATTCCACATAGAACTCAAACATCTCAGGGTGCATAGAGCTGGAGTGAAAACAAGTCATCCTTTGCTTGGAAAGACTACTAAGTCAATGTATTTACCTATATCAATATTGAAGCCCTTCTTTGGGTATAGTTACAAGGCAGAGGAGGTTGGAGATCAGAATTTTTCTTCTCCTAGATGAGCTACCAACCATGGTTTGCAAGCCCTATCTGGATGGAGCAACTAGTTTTAAATCACTGGTAATCTGCCTTTGCCCATTCTCCTGTCAGTAGGAACAGTTCCTCCAAGTTTAGTGGCTAAGCCCCATGTAAAGGCCTCGAGCTGGAATTGGTTGTCAGAGGCTATTTGAGATGCACACCATTAGGAGCATTTAATAGATAGTGGGAGCTTATCCCTATTATGCCCCTCCCCCACTGGCTATGACAACCTTAAAGGATCCTCAACCCCCATCTTTCTAGACTGCATCATTTAAGTTTCTTTGATGTTTCACAGCCCCGTTACTGTTTTGCCATCTTTGTTCCTCTTTGTATCTATTGAACGCATTGAGGTCCAATTAAACCAAAAGTAAAAGTGACTGACAGGGACAAATCAAAGTAGCATGGATGTTAGTGTGAATCTGCCTTCCTTTGTTATGCTGGATTCTGAAAACCTTTACAGGGAGAAGCTACAGAGCAGGAAATTGACAAGAAAATAGCAACAAAAAATGTTACAATAAATGATTACGTTGGAGCATGTTAAAAGCAGTTTGAAAATGTTGTCATACATTGTAAACCTTTACATTTTATTACACAGACTTAATATTTTAGCATTGTAAACCATTCAAGAGAGAATTATAGTGCAGGTTAGGGTAACAAAATTTATATCAAATAAAACTACAGAAGAGGTTTAGATGTCAGGATATGCATCTGGATTAACTTAAAGCTTCCACTGATAAATATTATCAAAGGAAAGAGTGAGAGATAAAAGACTATCAGGTATTTTAACTTCATTTAAATGAAACACATTTAAGATGTACATTACTAAACATGAACTAAATATGATGTTCCATAATACTCACATTTCACTGATCATTAGAATATAAAATGTCAGATGAAATAACCTAACGTTGTTTAATTTGTTGTGTGTTCTTATAGAGGCAGGAGGTTTCTTTTGAATCTCTTCTAATTAGTATTTCAGTTTCTAAATCCATACCTGTCTCTCATCTCTCCCAGTTTCGTACTAGGTTTTAATTCTATTCCCATTGTAACTAAAACAGTGATGCATCAACAACCAGAAAGATGAAACAGAAAAAAATATACTCTTTTTCAGGAAAAAAGTGACCTTTTCACAATATTAGCTTTTATATGGCATCCTATGAATCTGCCATTTACACAGCCTTTCAATGTGGACATGAGTGATACTTCACATGCTGCTGCTGTTCTTGAAAATTGAAACACACATGGTAACAAAAATATAGATAATATTTGGTATGTTATACTTTCGTTTTCTTGAAGTGATGCAGATGGATCTGCCAGAAATAAATTTGCTTTCCTTTATCTATATTTATTACAGATTTCTCACTTAAAGTAGCTATACATCGAGTATACACACCTCAGAGTATTTATTTTCAAATTAATTTAATTCACAAGTACTTCTAAACTTTATTCTTTTAAGCTTTTATTTAGTCTTTTCAGATGACTTAGAGGCTGCAACAGACAGCACAACATGATTCCTGTTCGTCCCACATTGGGAGTGTTTTTCCAACTGGAACACTAAGTAGGGCAAGTGAATTGATGCAGTGAAACAGCCGGCAAATTTCTACCAGAGTTCTTCCTCAAGAACTATAATTGTGTACATGGGCTCCCAAAGACACTAAAAAGCATTTAGAGCTATTGAAAATCCCTTGCACTAACCTGTCCTTCTGTTTCTTTAATGGGAAATATGACCGATATTAAAAATCACTTGGGAGAATAATAAGCCAGTGCCAAGGTCAACATTTCAAATTTTTAATATATATTTTGCCATGTCTATAATCCAAATAAATACATAATAAAAGACATCAGTATTTTTGGAAGGGCAAATAAAGAAACACCCTGCACATGTTTAATAGCTTCTATTTTCTAAATTAGATTTCCAATTTTTTACATGCAGTGCTGATTGTTAACAGAACAACTTTCCTCTCCAGTCCTGACTACACCTATAAATAACAAACATGCAGTGCTCATTTTTGTAACTTATATCTACACAACTTGACAGTCTAAAAATATTAAATTGCTGGTAGATATAAGCATTGTCTTAAATTCCAAATATCATCGTCAGCTTCTCGGTGGCATGAGTGAATAATTGCAGATTATTTTGACTCACCTTGACCGCTGAACCACATCAGTCAGAAATGGACGTCAGCGTCAGGATTAGAACCAGCTGTATCAGCAACGAAAGCACACTGTGTTGTGTGGAACAGCGGATATGCAGGAAGGAATAGTGGAATGCATGGCCAATACTACTCAAAATGATTCACTAACCGGAGTAACAGAGTTTGAAAGTGTATCTATCATTTTATTCCTCTACTTTATAAAAAACCATCTATTAAAATTGATCTACAATTTCAAACAACATATTTTGTGAGGCCATTCAGTTATATTAAATAATTTTCTTTCCCCAAAACTTTCTTGCACACATTTTGTGAAGTATGCATGAATACTTGGTAATTTCAGTAGATTAAGACAAAGATGGATACAGTACTTGCACAGGTTCAGAGATTTTTCCATTAACCAGCTTCAATAATAAACAGCATGGAGTTAGGTATCAAGCCTTATGTGCAGATTTCACTTCTGTGACAAAATTTCAATTGAAGGCTTGCAGATATATTCCCAGTTAGTTACTCCTTTGGCAGAGTCGATATGTGTGGTAAGAATAAATGAGTAAATTTAATTTCCAAAATATCTCCAGAGTACATAGTATTTTTTGAGCTGCAGCTGAAAGAATCATCAATACTTTTGTCATCTCTACTCTGGTTCTATTCATATGTTCCACAAATTCAACTGCAATATTAAGCAGGGACTTCACATAAAATGTTAGACCAGTTTATTTTAGTTTAGTTGTGATACCATCTACTTAAATATGTTGAAATAGACGGCAGATTTCTGGACATTGCAAGATGGCTCTGCAGTTGAATGCCAATTAACATTCTTTTGTCTGCACTTCCAGGCAGGTGAGAAAGCAAGGAATTTTGCATCAATGACTCCATCAGCAGATCTCAGTTTTCCATATGGGTCCCTTCCATTTTAAATCTACTTATAAAAGTCAAAAATCTTAATGCTTGTATTTATTCCTGTCAGTTGTGCAGAATATCAAAATGTTATATTTTGTATCAGGGTACTCATTCTAACAAAGCTGATTACATAGAGTGCAAATGCTTATCATGGGAAACATGTTCCAATGGTTGGTGTCATATTTCATGCAAAGGAAGATGGTTGTGTTTGTGGAAAGTTCCACCCCAGGACATCACTGCAGGAGTCCCTCAGAGCAGTGTTCGGTCCCAACTATCTTCAACAGCTTCATCAGCAAACATCCTTTCAATATTCAATTAAAAATGGAGATGCTTAATCATAATTGCTTAATGTTCAATTAAATTCAAAATTCTGCAGTTAATGACATAGTTTATTTTTTCATCTGGAAAGACCAGGCATCAAAGGATAATTAGTGGCAAGTATCATTCATGCCTCAGCAGTGTCAGGAGTCAACCATCTCCAATAAATGAGGATCCAATCAAACCATCCTGACATTCGGAACATAGAGTCCCTGAACATCAACATGACAAAGAGCATAAGTGGCCAGAAATGCAACAGCACTAACTATATTTATAGTATTACTATAAAGGCGCCTTGCAACATATAACTCATCTCTTGACACAACCAGGTTCTATATACACACTTCAGGAGTATGATGATGTATTCTCCATTTGGTTGGATAACCGTAGCTTTAACAACACTTAAGAAACTTGATCCAAACTAAGACAAGCTAGGCTACTTCATTGACACCCCATCCACCACTCTAACATTCATTTCCTCCACCACCAATAGTGGGTACTGCTTAAAAATGCACTACAATTATTTAGTTACGATGCTCTCACAGCTCTACCACCAAGAAGCAAGAAGGAAGCAGGCACATGGAAATATCACCATCTGCAGGTTGCCTTATACCTTGACCTAGGAAAATACTGCCATTCCTCCAGTGTCGTAGAATCTAAACTTTGGTATTCCTCACTCGACAAATGAATGGATGTACCTTTATCAGAAGGACACTAGCAGTATCTGGTAGGACAAGAAAGCAACTTACCAACTCATTCTCAAGGACAATTATGACTGGGCAATTAATTTTAGCTGTGCCAATGACACACACAGATTTCAAAACCAATGATAAAATATGAGAAGTGATTGAAAAGTTTGTGGCATAAGGTAGAAGGAGCCAATTTTAGAAAACCCAGCACATTTATTTTTCAACATAGTCCCCTCCTACATGTACACACTTAGTCCATCGGTCGTGAAGCATACGGATCCCTTCTTTGTGGAAGTGGTCCACAGGTGATTGATAAGTTTGTGGGCTAAGGTAGAAGGAGATGAGCTATTAACTTCAAACTTTCTGCATTATCACTCAAAGAGTTGAACTGCACGTGCGTGTAACGAGAGCGACTTGGACCTCCAGGTGGTCCACAGCAGGGGTGATTGATAAGTTCATGGCCTAAGGTAGAAGGAGATGAGTTATACAGCTCTTGTGCACGTGCAGTTCAACTCTTTGAGTGAAAATGCAAAAAGTTTGAAGTTAATAACTCATCTCTTTCTACCTTAGGCTACAAACTTATCAATCATCCCAGCTGTGGACCACTTCTGGAGGTCCAAGACGCTGACTTCTACAAAGAAGGGATCCGTATGCTCCACGACCACTGGACTAAGTGTGTAAATGTAGGAAAAATAAATGTGCTAGGTTTTCTAAAATTGACTCCTTCTACCTTAGGCCACGATCTTATCAATCACCCCTCGTATAATTGAAACAGAATTCAATGCTCGATGACCTGAGTGGAATCTGACACATGGTAATTTTTTATTGTCACTCCTCTGTCACCAGCAGTATGATGCAACTGTCCGACAGCCACGTTTCAGTTTCCAACCAGCACAAGTTATGGATTGTAACAATTCGAGAGAAGCTATAATGATCCCCATCACCTGTCTTCATCAATGCATCATGGTCAGGTCAGAGCAATAATTTTATATGCTTCTTCAAACCACTTATGTATTGTTAGTTCCTCCCTAGTTCTTCCAGTTTCATTTTGACATCATATTTTATGATTGAAATCTTGCGTGCATTTATGAAAGGAAAAAGATACCAGAATAGGAACTTTTCAATAAACTAACTATCGAATGCAAATACTGTTTCGTAAGGTAAATCACTGGCTCTCAAATACATCTGACTGGAAGTCAATGGCTTACTTATCAGAGCTACTGATTCAATGCTTGAATTCTATTTTCATCAAAAAGCCAGGGCTTTTAAGAACTTTTATCTCTCTTTTTTAACTGCTTCTCTTAAGTTTTGCTTTGCTTCCAGTTGTCCTTCAGAATTTGTGATGCCTCCTCTCCCACATCAGGATGTGTTTGAAATGGAGCAGCAAAGAAGTTGTTTTAATGGCTTAGCATCTTTTTCTCAAATATCTAAATTGTGAAGAAAGGCATATAAAGTAAACGTCAAATCTTCAAACGTGTCTTCAGTGATTGTAAAAACATCAAAAAGGAATGTTTCAATGAATCCCTTTGTCAGTGCAGAAACCCAAGGGCAGCCTAGTTTACAGTAATATAACCTGCAGCCAGCTAGTATACACCAACAACGTTCCACAATGAAACAGCAGGTCACTTGAAAATCTGAGGGTGGCCAATTTTCTTTTTCTCTTTGCTTTATCAGCTTATATTTCTAATAAAAGATGCAACATTTTAAATTTCTAACAATAACTTCCTTGCAGTGTTAACTTGAAAATGAATAAAATAATTTACATTTAGGTGAATAAAGATCTATTTAGGCAAGGTGGTCATCTCCCAGAAGCAAATGGACGTGTTCTATGTGCTGTAAACTGCCAGGTTGGTCATAAAGCAAATTCCCATCTGTTCATATCATGGTTACATATTTCATTTCTACTGTGCTTTAATTTTGTTTAGATTTTAAGTCAAATCTGGTAAGTATAGAACTGGTCATCAAAGAACAAAGTGTCCAATAGTGATAGGGTAGAGTGGTAGAAGAATGATATTGTGGGGAGCTCTTTATTATACTTCCTTATAGTTATGCGTCACCATAGTAATGCAGCACCATGAACCAGTAAGTACAAGTTTTGAAAGAGAAAACAACTTCAAATACTGTGAAGTTTTGTGTCTGATTTGACAGATTACAATTCGCCCAATTTTACTCACAAAGATGAATAAAACTATTTACTTAAATAATAAGATTAGTGCCAATCAAAAAAATGGACTTTGCAAAAGTCATAAAGATCAGGGGTGTCTACACCGCGATAAAATGGTGACCAAGAAAATATTGTATGTCTCTTTCCTTTTATGCAGTCCCATTAAAGCACTGGCATATAACAAATCATGGAACATCAAAGTGAACTGGTGATGATCTCCAGGAGAAATTGCTCAGACAGCACAGTATTCAGATCACTAATAAATTTGGAATATAGATATTGCTGTGCATAACAGTGGTGTTTTTGCATATCCAGCGTATATTCTCATTAAGGAAATGCTTCATGTGTGGAATTAAATACCATGAGACCAGACTAAGCTCTTAAAATTATCTATATCATGCATGAGTATTTCTTGCAGAGTCTCCTTGGTTAGCTTCTCTTGGACACAGTAAACATTCATAAACTCTTTGTTAGGAAATGTCGAGGAGGCTTGACCCAAAAGCAGAGCAGCAGAGACGATTTAGTGATGAACGATAACTTTAATAATAGACTGCAAAAATAACAAGCCACAAGGGGCCAGAATATGAGAGAGAACAGATACTAACCACCATAGGCAACAAGGGAACTGAAGGCAAGGAGCAACTGGTTGAGGTTGGCTGATTCGATGAGCGCACAAGGGTTGTGGATGAGAGTTGGGTTTAAATAGGCTGCAGGTGATGAGTTGGAAATGAGTGGCGGGTGATTCTTGTTGGCTAGGTGGAGACTAGAAGATGCCTGCCTGTACAGGACTGACAGGATCTTCCCTTCTATGGCCAATGACCCAGGTGATCAGAATGGGGACAGTAGAACTCCTCAAAGAGTGATGGATGTGAGTTGCAGTTGGGTGGCACCCAAGACCTTTCTTCCAGGCTGTACACTTCCTGGTTGACCAGGTAATGCACACCCTGTCCATGATGACATGAATCCATCAACCAGTGAACTGTGTACACTGGACCACCTTCCACCATCCCAGATTCCAGAGGTGCAGGCTCCATGGACGACAGGCGTGAAGCAGGACACGAGGAAGGTAGGTGTGATTTCGAGGGACGGTGGCAGTTGTAGATGTTAAGTGACAGGATTGAAGTGACGGATAATCTTGAAGCGATCACAGCAGAGGAGATGTGTAGATTGTGGGATGGTTCGGCCCAGGGCAAATAATTCTTCAACGTTTAAGGGTTAGAAGCCGGGAAGCTTCTCAGAAACTTCTTCACTTTCTGACTGGTCCTTTCTGACTGCCCATTGGTTTGTGGATGATAGCCATAGGACAAACTCACTGAGGTGCGGAGGAGGGAGCAGCAGGAAGTAGGAGATAAATTGTGGGCCCCTGAGGGAAATTGTGGAGTTGAATCGCATGTCAGAAAACCAGGTCTGCTGTCTTAGTGGCCAATGGAGGTTTGGGGAGTGCAATGAAGTGCGCTGCTTGGGAGAACCAGTCCACCACTGTAATAATTATTGTGGACCATTGGAAGATGGCAAATCCGTAATAAAATCAATGGGGACATGGGTCCAAGGGTGTCAGAGGACCAGTAGGAGCTGCAGGAGCTCAGAGGGCTGCTGGCTGGAGAGATTGGACTGGATACATTGATGGCAGGCAGCAATGAACTGAGGTACATCCACAAGCATGGTGTGTCACCGGAACTGGCGACGCAGGAAATCCAGAGTCCTTCATGCATCTGGAAGGCCGGAAAGGGATGAGGAGTGGGCCCACTGGAGCGCCTAAGAGTGCATGGCTGCCGGCACGAATATGTGGTTGTCAGGTGTGCCAGCAGGGCATGGCAGATCTGGCTTTCAAGATCCTAGATGATCAGGCGATGAGTTGCGAGATGGAATGATGAGCTGAGGGTCGATCTCCATTTCAGCTGGGTTGAACGGTTGTGACAGGGTGTCAATCTTAGTGCTCCTGGTGCTGGGTTAGTAGGAGATGATTAAGTTCAACTGCTTGAAGAAGAGGGCCCAGCGAGCTTGATGTGGGTTGAGTTTGCGGGACTGTTGTATGGATACGAGGTTCTGGTGGTCAGTCTAGACCAGGAAGCGTTCTGTCTCCATGCTTCAAAGGCCCATTTAATGGTGGGTAGCTCCCTTTCTCCTACTCTATATCTTCATCTCTACCTGCTGGAGCCAGTTTCTGGACACAGTGGGCATTTGATGTGTGGGTGATAGGCTGCTCCACAGTAAGCACGCAATTTGTTTCTCCACCGACATTCTTGCTCTTGGGGGGTTAAGGAAGCTCTCTCTAACTACAGGAGTTCCTGAGGCATTGCTGATGAGGGGCCTGCAGCCTGAAGTGATTCCAGGAATGGAATTGGGACTCTGGCTGCTAATCTGGATGGTTGTTCTATAGGATGCTTGTCAATAAGGAGGGCTAGAGTGATGAGGCATTCAAGGTCAGTGACCATCTCCATGGTGGACAGCTCATGCATGAAGCACTCTGAGAGAATGTGATGGTATGGGCCAACATTGCTTCTGCATTCCAGTCACACTCCACCATGAGGGTCCTGAATTCCATGGTGTAATCTAGCACTGAGTGTGAGCCTTGATGCTGCCAAGTATCCAATCTGCTGCCTCTCTTCCACTTTCTAAATGGTTGAAAATCCAATGCATCTCAGTGGTGAATTCCTCATATATTGCAAATGATGACTTTATTGTCCCAGTTATCAGAGGCTCGGTTTAGAGCTTGTCCAGCCAAGAGAGAGCTGACAAAGGTAATCTTGAATACAGAGGTAGCTGGAGCTCGAAGTGTAAGACACATTGGGACAGGAAGTTACGGCATCAGTTTGCAGGTCTGTTGAAGCATTTGGTCACTGGAATCTGGGGCTCCAAGTGAGGAGATGGACTGTTGTGAATTTACTGAATTGAGGCAGACAGTTGGTTGAGAGTAGCAAAAGATGGGCAGTGGTTTCCTGCTGATTCTGGATTGTGGGCTCATGTCGACGGACAACTTCCTTTAGGTAAGCAAACTCTGCTGAGGCATTCACTCATCCCTTCAGGAAATGTAGAGCAGGCTTGGCACATAAGTAGAGCAGTGGCGATGATTCAGCGATGAATGAGAAATTTAATAATAGACTGTGAAAATATTAAGCCACAAGGAGCCTCAAAAGGAGAGAGAACAGATACTACACATCACAGGCAACAAGGTAACGGAAAGCTAGGAGCAGCTAGCTGAGGCTGGCTGGTTTGATGAATGAACAGGGGCTGTGGATGAGAGCTGGGTTTAAATAGGCTGCAGGGGTTGAGTTGGAAACGTGTGGCAGGTGATTCCTCTCAGTTGGATGGAAACTGGGAGGTGCCTCCCTGTGCAAGCCTGATACTCTTGCTGAATTCTTTTGCTCCTTGCGTGTCATAATCCCCTGATTTTCTGTGGTTCATTACTACCATTCTCGTGCTGTCATGTTCAGTGGAGTTTGTGAGTAAACAAACAATGGCTTTATCTGGCAGACCATAGGTGTCTCAGGATCATAATTCATCTATGACATAATGTCATCTTTGTACAGGCCTTTCTTCTTTATTCATTACCTTCATATACCTGTTTTCACTTGCCTGACCTAAATTGCCTAAATTACAGTATCACCATTCACAAGCCATCGAACAAAGTAACTCGCCATTAGTTACATGAGTAGCCTTTTGACGCTTAATACCCTAAACTTTGCAACTGCCCAATCACTGCCTCTGATGGTGAACAGCTTCTTAACTTAGCTGATCACATCAACAGATAAACATGACCTGAAATATAACAATTCATTCAAAGCCGTGTTTCATGTTGCACCAACCATCATTTGTACTCTTGTTTCTTAGTGGACAGTTCTCTCTGGGCTTGAATCTATGACACTATTCACAGCTTTTCCCATGGTCTTGCCTATGGCTTGTGGTTTCCAACAGCTTCCCACTATTTTTTTAAAACAGTATTATTCAGGTTTTGTTCAAATTTTCTTTTAGCTTTGAAACTCTCCCATGTGTTAACATTCTCTTATCCTCATTGGAAATCCATCATATTCCTGATCTGCCTTCACTTATGAATACTGGTGTGGTATTTATGGTTTTGTAATAGTTTTGCTAAAATTTCAAGCGAGTATCATTTTATCTTCACATATTCTGTCTTATGTCACTTCTAGCAGTGCCTTCAGTAGTGTTACCATACCCAAGGGTTATGTTGTATGTCAGAACATACTACCTCATTCACAGAATATACCTTCAAATTTTGTTGCGTTTTTGTGTCATTCACCTTGAATAAGGTGTCCATACTTCTGTACTTTAGCTCTGTTCTAATACAGATGCAGATGCTGAAGTCACTGAATACTCAAATTCAGTGAATGCAATCCCTGGGATTCAGATCCAATTTAAGAGCCAGGAATTCTACTATCTGTTGCATCTTTGAGGTCAGGTTATTTTTTTTAATAAACCACATTCCAGAACCACTCTACAAGGTGGCCTTTAT
Source organism: Mobula hypostoma (assembly GCF_963921235.1). Classification (NCBI taxonomy): domain Eukaryota; kingdom Metazoa; phylum Chordata; class Chondrichthyes; order Myliobatiformes; family Myliobatidae; genus Mobula; species Mobula hypostoma. The sequence goes on along the minus strand of NC_086107.1, from coordinate 44,011,084 downwards.
TGCTGCAGATCTTCATCATTTTTCTCCTGACTTAACATTGTAGATCGGATCTCCTCCTTTAGCAGTTTCTTCACTAGCTCTCCCACCTGCATTTTAATATCCTGACTTGAAGCATTATCCTGCTCATTTTAACCTTGCTAATGAGGTTAAGAACTCTTAATTAAAAATCTGTTCAGCTCCTGCATGTGAATGCTTTCCAGTTTCATGTGAGTGAAAGCTTTTGTTCTTTCAAAGACAATAAATTCTTAATCATATTTCCTGCAGTTTCTGAAATACACATTTCACTTATTTGCATATTCTCAGTCTCTTTTCCTTCTTCTGGTACTTTGACTCCAGCCATTAGCCAATCATTTCCTACAGATTCCTTGTTTGAATTGCAGTTTCTGCTACTTTTAGAGTGTGCAACACTGGACAAGCCCACTTGACCAGTGATCTGCTGAGGCAGAGAAGCATCGCTGTTTGAGAAATAGGTTCCATGCAAAACCAACATGTTCAAGCCGGTGAGAATCCTGCTGATAATGGGAAAGTGGTCTCCAACCACAGTGATTTACAAGCAGCCTCTAGCCACACTAATTTGACAAATACACCAAATGCCGTGGATTTTGAACAACACCATGAGATAATTACATTTCTTAGAGAATGTATGCAACAACTCAGAAGAGGCTGTATGCATTGCAGAACTCGTGGGAAATCTCCACCCTGCAGGAAATGCTAAACCTCCGGTTTCTATTCCAATGAGCAATTTTGTTCAAAAGGACCTGGGAAATTTTGTTTAGACACTTTTCCTGCAATTAAGAAAGCAGCTAATTAATCAAGCAAATAGATTTGGGCTCTTAAATGCCTACAAATTGTTCAATTATATGCAAACATGCATTTGTAAATAAACCTCCAGCCCTAAATATGGTAATTTATTATCCTGTTCAGCAGCATGGCTACAAATGCTTTGATTTTATTTATGGGAACCCTTACATTGGGGGGGGGGGGAATCAAGTGATAAAAATGATATTATGAAATCTTGAATGGACAAATACTTAAGGACCATAAATGCAGCTGATTCCAGTTATTGGTTCACTATGTTTCAAAACAGAAAGCAGTAATCATATTTGACACTTACTGGCACTATTTAGCAATTTTACTGACGGTGCTATAGCACTGGTTGAAATTAAGATAAATTAATCCATGAAAAGCAGCACATCACATTTATCAGTGCCAAAACTGCAGTAATCCCATGATATAAGTGGATATAAAGTGGGGAAAAATGTTTTATTCCACAAAATTGATTAACAAAAACGCACCAGTGGAAGCAAATTAAGATAGCTGGAAGCTAACATGAGTAAAGCAGGTATGAAGGTTTGATACAGCCTATGCTCTTTTCGACATTATGATACAGACACCGTCAGTACAGTCACAATGGACTTACAGCTTTTCCTCTCATTTATTCTGAACTATTTCTCTTCTTCATTACAAATGTTTACCGGACCTTCCTACATTCAATTTCTGGATCCTGTTCAGTGCAAAGGTATTTCCCCATTGCCAAATCATCAGAAAACCATTTCTGGAGAAGGCAGACAAACTGAGTGATTTGACTGACAGCTCCCTGCTGTTAAACATTCTCATTTGCATTACACTTAATCAATTGGTGCAGTTTTGTTCGCGACAGGATTGATCCTTGGCGTCGATATTTAATTTGGCAATATTCTAATGATAATATCCACCAATTGGAAGTGACTATGAATTTATGTGAGATGGATCTGCATTAAAAATATTATTGTGCTCCTCATAATTGGACTTTGATATGTAATCGTAGGTAGGATGCTTGAATATTATCGGGGAGGCTTCAATCCTTCCACAAGCGTCACTGTAACAGTCATCACTGAGAAATTCTATCCCAGAGCGCAATTGTTCATGAGTTCAACATGAAAGAAATTTGTCAGAAGTTTGGCATTTGGAAGCTTACCGAAAGCTTATTCAAGTCACCAAATTGCCTCAGCTTGAAATGAAAGCAGCTGGGAAGATGCAGTGGCATTCAATGGCAAAGAGTGCACATTTGGACACAGCAATTGCAAAATAGATTTGTGTATTGGTAGTCTCAGATTCCATGAGCCAGTCATGCAGAAACAGCTGTTCACAATGAATATAAGGACAACGTAATGGGACTGTACCTGGCAGAAAAATCCCTGAGAGCTTTGTGTGGCTCAGATATACCGTTGCAATTGTGAGGGGAGAAGGCATTTGCATATGTACATGATGAATATGCTCTCCAGGCTGAGCTTTGGATAAGGTATCAGGAAAAGATCCAACTACTCGACATATACATCCATAGCACAGTTCAAAGAACTGAATGGAATACAGATAGCTTCCTCATTAAGTCCAGAGTTAGATAAGCTTGCCCATTCTATCCTGCCTTGTTTGTATGTTGTGAAGAACCACTTTCTGAATCAATCTGGAAGGATGCAGGCATAAGTAGGATGATGATGCCAGATAATACAGGCACTCTGACCAAAACCTCCCTGTATATAGGTGACGGCATTGTTTTCTGCTCAGACCCACGGTTGGCCTGCGGATTGATCAGCATCTGCTTTCTGAGCAGACCTCTAGGGGCCTGAGTCAAATGTGAAAAGAGCAAGGTCATACTCTCTCAGCAGCTAGCAAAATGGTCCATGGTGCCCGATACTACCAAGTTTGACTACCTGGAGGTACCAGAGATCCGGTTTGGAGAAATCAAGGAAAGTATCAAGATTTGTCTGGAGCAGAAAGCCAAGGATTAACAAAATTTGGTAATGTGGGAGGATTTTGTGGATGCTGGTAATGTTGAGCAACACACATGGGTCTTGACCGGAAACATTGACTGCTCATTTCTCTCCACAGATACTGCCTGGTCTGCTGAATTCCTCCAGTATTTTGTGTGTGTTGGTAATGAGGGAGCAGTGCTCTTACTCAGTGACAGCAGGAACCTGTTCAACAGATGCAAGGTGCTCTCACTGTTGCATAGGTGTGGTCCATTGCCTTTGCATCTGCTATGACAGTCATCCAAGTCTTCTTCCATTTCATCTGGGGACCTGCGATCGAATAGGCCTGGCCATAATGAAGATATTGCCAAAGGATGGGAAAATGTGTACTCAATATAGCTCAAATCTTGATGGCCACCTTTGTGTGTGACTGCATCACAGAAATGGACCATGGAAACATGAGGGGTCGCTATGTGCAGAAGTTTTATCTGTCCTCAAAGTTGTGAAGGATGGACAATGTTCTATTCAGCTGGACCTTGCAAAAAACTTGTTCTTTGTGAAAACACCTTTAACCACAAGTCCATCAGAGTGTTGTCAGCACAGAACATCCCGCAAGCATTGTAGCACAGGACAAATCATGCGGAGGTAGTTCCCCTCCAGACTACCAAAACTATTAGGCAGAGTGGCTTATCATCAAGACTCAGCAACAAGTACTAAGACCTCAGCTGTATAGCAGTGAGAGGGGCCCTTCCTACACAGTCAGTACTTCACCCACAGTGCACACTACCATCAAGATGTCTCTGATGAGGATTTGGATGATTGCCCACCTCTTTGTGGATTGCGGATTTGCAAAGAAGTTTTGAAAAAGGACACAAGGGTTCTTACAGCTGCATAACAGAGGACTCCGTTGCTGTGAACTGTTCTCAGACCAAGGTAAAGTGGGTGGCATGGTAGTGTAGTAGTTAGCATAATGCTATTACTGTGCCAGTGACCCAGATTCAATTCTGCCGCTGTCTGTAAGTAGTTTGTGCATCCTCCCTGTGACTGTGTGGGTGTCCTTCAGGTGCTCCAGTTCCTCCCTCCCCCACATTCCAAAGACATACGGTCAATAGGTTAATTGATCACATGAGTTTAATTGGGAAGTGCAGGCTCTGCTGTATCTCTAAATAAAAATTTAAAAAATATATCAAGTTCTGCTGGAGGATCATCAACTCCACACACTCTTTGGCCTGGCCCAGACTTGTTGGGCTTTGCGTACAATAAGATGTCCACCAAGGACTATTACAAACCGGCACATACCAGACTGCAGGAGTTTGTGCTGAGTGGTACAGCCAATGCAACGGGTTTGCGGGAAAGGACTGAAGTCTCTGGTCCTGTTGCTGCAACACGTTGAAGGGCTAAGCCCTGTGTAAAAGCCTCCCAAACACTTCAATGGCAATAACACTCAAAATATATTGTACTAATAACACTATGAAAGTACAGACTGAGCAATGTATAGTATTTCCAGTATATATTATTTATAATTAAAGTTTATTTTTGAATTAAAACAGAACATCAAATGGGACAGCTGCGACAAGTCAAAAACCAATGTTCTGTACCCAGAAGCTTTTCTTCAATTTCTGATTCTTTTCATCTCTTATGGTCTCCCTCGATTTTTCCAATGCTAACCTCAGGCCCAGCATGACATACCAATCTCCTGTTACTCACCTATTCTGTCATATGATCCTTTGCACTTGTTCTCATCCCCTCAACCATACAACGATGTCAAAGGACCTGGAAGCTTGCCCATAAGTGAAGCTATGGCTATCGTCATACATTTTCACATATTTATTTATAATTATAATGGTCCGTTTTTTCAGTAATCATTGATATATTCACCAGTATGCTTACAATTTTTAAGATGAACACACACCATGTTACATATGCAATTTTCTTTACCCTCATGGTTCCACTGGGTGGGCTTCTCACCCAGCTCCTTCTCTCTCCACTTCCTGACTGGCTAGAATGTCATCAACCAATATTCCTCACATTACTCCAACCGCACTCACCAAAGAATGGAGCATCCCTCAGCTTGTTAAAGCAAGCACTTTCTTCATCTCGGAATGGTGTTGCAGTTAAAAGTTTCATGTCCCCTAATCTATCAGTTTTGGCCTTTGCCTTTCCACTCGAGTTCTGCAGTCCATGCTACAAGAGATGCTGGTTCCATGGCAGCTCCATCTTATCTGAACTGACGAAGCACTGGAGTGCACAGTGTATCTAACAAATTGTTGTCTCAGTGGGCAGGGACCCCAGCAGTCAGAAGCAATGCAACCATAAATAAATAAGTCAAACAACATCAAAAGAAATTGAACATTTCCACCAACAATGAGGACAACTGCTCAGTGTGGACAAGGTGGGTCAAGGTAGGGGCAATGAATGTAAAGACACCTCAGGGAACACAGTATAAGCTCCAAACTCGATTTAAGAGTTGAACCAACTCTCTCGTCTGTCAAAGTGTTTGATAGTGTCCTGCACATAGTACTTTGGGGGCATAGAGTTAACTTTGAAGAACACAAAATCAACGGTTATTAAGAGTTTGCTGTCAAAATATGAATGCCTTGTCAACCAGAATTGAGAGGGAAACTCTTTATAATGAAAAATTAGTCTGATTGAGACAGATTAATGGATAATTTCTTCATTTCAACAAGACAGTGATTATGAATTGATCCAGAATGTAACGTATCCAAGGATTCATCTTACATTTGCAAGGGATTGCTTAAGGTGCTGGAAAGAATGAAGCCAGTTAAATATTTTACAGGCAGAATTCATCTAGACCAGTGTAAAGAAAAATGGTCCATATCTAGAAGTGGTTTTACCATTTTACCTGTAAAAATGGCCAAGGTATATTTGCATTTGCAGAGCAACATTTCAAATTTCTGCATATAAAAACAAGTAAAAGCAGCAAGATTAGTTTGAGCCCTTTTTCTTACAAAACAGACAAGGCTGGAATACTCCTCTAAAATGTGCATGAGCTCTTTCTGCTTGTGGTATGATTAAGGCTAAAATGCAGCAAGAACGCATCATTACTGATGGCTTCCTGTGCTCCCAGTTCCTGTAATTTATTAGAGGCAATGCTGGGATTGCAAATTGCGATCAAAATTCTGCTCTGCAATGATCCCTCCATTCTACTCAGCTGGCCACTGTTGAGTAAGTGCTACAGGGTGCCTATTGATGTAAAATGCCTTTTGCCAGTCAACTTTGACCAGTGGGTAGAAGCTTTATTTCTGACTCAAAAGGCTATAGGTTCAACTCAGACTGCAGGACTGAAGCACAATCAAGGATGGCAGCCAAGTGTAGTATTGCTGGAGGGAACTGTGACTTTGTCATCCAGTTTTAGAAGACAATATACATATATCTATGAAATTATTTGAAGGTCTTCTTGGATTACTGATTTAAGAGACTGCTAGACAGGTATATGGAGGAACTTAAAGTGGGGGGTTATAAAGGAGGGAGGGTTTGAGGGTCAGTACAACATTATGGGCCAAAGGGCCTGTACTGTGCTGTACCATTCTATGTTCTATGTTTATCGTCAATGTTTATAAGGACCACCATCCAGAGGTACAGAAGAGAAGCAGGATGAGGGATGACTTGATAGAGTTACTGAAGATCGAGTAGGCAGTCAGACACTTTTTCCCAGGGCAGAAATAATTAATACGAGGGTGACAATTTAAAGATGATTGGAGAAAGATATGGGGGGTGGGGGTGAATGTCAGAGGCATATGTTTCTTACTTAGGTAGCAGTGGGTGCATGGAATGCAAATACATTATTTGGTCGAAGAGGGAGGTACATTAAGGGCATTTAAGAGACTCTTAGACAGGCATGTGGATGAAAGGAACGTGAAGGGTTATGTGGGAGGGAAGGATTGCATTGATTTTGGAATAGGTTAAAAGATCAGCACAACAATGTGGGCCAAAGGGTCTATACTGTGCTGCAAAGTTCTGTGTTCTATATTCTATACAGCCTTTCCTGTTCTCAGTGACAGCACTTTCCATGAAGTATCACATTTCCCTTGCAAGGGGGTTTTATTCTTTAGAAAAACAAATCTCAGAAAATTCTAGAGACTCTAAAGTTCTTTCATGGGTGTCCTAGAGAGCTTCTACTGACTTCCCATGTCTGTTATTTTTCCACAGTTCCCGACGAAACTAAATAGATATGTCAATAAACACTGTCAGGCTGCTTGCTCATTCAAGTTCATTTTCACAGATATTCCCACTTAGCACGTTCCCAATCTGAGCGAAAGGATCGTTGGAAGATCAGCATAAAACAAACATTCATTCCTGGGAAAGAGCAAAGGGGCTTTAAAATATTACATTTACCACAAGTTATTGTTGCACATCTCCAAGTGATGAGCTGAAGAAGGGCGTTGATAAATGCATTCCACAGTATGGAAAATGCTTAGGAAGCAGATAAAAGCGCACAATGATGGGGAAAGATTGTTGAGAAATTGAAGCTTCCTGGATAACCTCTTCAAAGGCCTCAAATCCCTGCCAATGCACAAGTGCACTTTGAACATTCATTTAATCCTGCAAAATATGGAAGCTGAAGCTTTGGTAAAACACAGACACTTATTTTTTTCACTGTTTTTTTTCTTCCCATGACATTAGAGTTTCCAAGTATTCATTTGCATGAAAGCTTGCTGGTGTTTTTCAAAAGAATCAAAGGATAGTAAACAGTACCAATAAAAATGGAGCAGCTAATGGCTTTCTCTTAATAATTGTCACAGCGACAGATCCATTGCAACATCACTTAGATTCATCTTACTTTGAACCTAATTCTCTACAAAGCAGCAGAAAAGGGCTACCAGACTCTGGGCAAGGAACCTCACCCAGAAGATGATAAATTCTTCAAACATTCTTCAAACAGCTCCAAAAATACCATTTCATCAATCTAAACTTAATAATGCACTGCAACTAAATGCTTTACATTAAACATCTAAACAAGACTGCTAAAAATACATAAACATTTTAAAAAAGAAACTGAAGCTCAAAAAACAGCCCTAGTTGAAAGCCTATAACTTTTATATGTTTGTAATCACTCTCCAAATGCATTGGGGCATATACCTGTGATTGAAGAACAAAACTCAAAGTCCTTTTATGAAAGCCAACAGTGTTTCAAGTAAGTTGTTCCTCATTAAGATGAATATTGCCAAATGATTTTATCTGCTGCTTTTTCCAGGTCTTTGTCTTGTATGATCAGAAAACCCTTGCATTAAAATAGAAATGTATACAACTGCAGGATATCCCAAATCCCAAATAGCATGAAAATCACTGATGTGATATAAGAAACATGGGATTCAATTCATGTGTATGTGGCCCAACAAAACAGTTGTAACCAGATAATCAATATCTGAGCATGCAAACACGAGGAATTCTGCAGATGCTGGAAATTCAAGCAACACACATCAAAGTTGCTGGTGAACGCAGCAGGCCAGGCAGCATCTCTAGGAAGAGGTACAGTCGACGTTTCAGGCCGAGACCCTTCATCAGGACTAACTGAAGGAAGAACTAGTAAGAGATTTGAAAGTGGGAGCGGGAGGGGGAGATCCAAAATGATAGGAGAAGACAGGAGGGGGAGGGATGGAGCCTAGAGCTGGACAGGTGATTGGCAAAAGGGATATGAGAGGATTATTGGACGGGAGGCCCAGGGAGAAGGAAAAGGGGGAGGGGGGAAAAGCCCAGAGGACGGGCAACGGGTATAGTCAGAGGGACAGAGGGAGAAAAAGGAGAGAGAGAGAAAGAATGTGTGTATATAAATAAATAACGGATGGGGTACAAGGGGGAGGTGGGGCATTAGATCGCTAATGCCCTACCTCCCCCTCGTACCCCATCTGTTATTTATTTATATACACACATTCTTTCTCTCTCTCTTCTTTTTCTCCCTCTGTCCCTCTCACTATACCCCTTGCCCGTCCTCTGGGTTTTCCCCCCGTCTCCCTTTTCCTTCTCCCTGGTCCTCCCGTCCAATGATCCTCTCATATCCCTTTTGCCAATCACCTGTCCAGCTCTTGGCTCCATCCCTCCCCCTCCTGTCTTCTCCTATCATTTTGGATCTCCCCCTCCCGCTCCCACTTTCAAATCTCTTACTAGCTCTTCCTTCAGTTAGTCCTGACGAAGGGTCTCGGCCCGAAACATCGACTGTACCTCTTCCTAGAGTTGCTGCCTGGCCTGCTGCGTTCACCAGCAACTTTGATGTGTGTTGGTTGAATCAATATTTGAGACACTGATTGAGGTGAATACTGGCCAGGGCAGAACAGAAAACTTGGTTACTATTCTTCTGAATAATATCACAATTTTATTTATTTCTACCTAAGAGAGAAGTCAAAACCCTTTATTTTAGTACCCCTTCTAACATCAGGCATCACTGATAGTTCAGCACTCCCAAGGACAGCACTGAAGAAAACTTAGGTAGATCAGTCTACAAGTGTCTGAAGTGGGACCTTAATCTTCAGCCTTTTGATTCAGGAGTGCAGCATGAAGGTTTTGAATCTTTTCCTAAAGGCAGTGGTTGATGTGAATTCTTCATTCTTTAAAATTGGCTTTCTTCCAGGTGCAGTTGATGATCAATCTGGTTGTAAAAATATTCTGACACTATATTGATTGGGCATCCATCAGAGAAATACATCTTTTAAAAAAACCTAGAATTGTAACCAGTCTTTGCATGGTTTTCCTTATTTTGGCATTAAAGATTGAAGTTTTTAATAAAACTATTAGACACACTTTCCCTAAATACTAATGTCTGTTTAACTTGCTTCCTTCAACATTCCTTCCTTCGTCAACAACTCCTGGCTTTGTTTTCATCTCCACTCTTCAATGCTGCTTTCTCTCTCTCTGTCTTTAACAATCCTCTTAAAATTGCTACTTTGCTCCTAAAACGGTTGTCAAATTCATATGAGAGCAGTGAATCAGGACCACTTGAAATATTACCATTCCTATACAGTTACTGCCTCAAAATTCTGGAACTCCCTCTGTAACAGCATTACGGGCAAACGTACACATTACAGATCGCAGTAGCTCAAGCATGGAACTCACCAACGCTGTCTCAAGGGAATTAGGGACAGGCAATTAAATACTGGCTCAGCTTGCAAAGCACTCCCTTATAACATTAAGGTGGCTCCACCTTCAATTATTTGAACTTTCCCTTTATTTTCTTTGTGTTTCCCACTTCTTTAACAATTATTTGGTCTTAGTTTTTCACTTATCTAATCTATTGCCTGGTTCTTGTTTTCAGAATCAGTGAGACTGTATGGAGACTCCCAGTTAGATGACTCATCTGCTTCCAGCTAACAATCCAAATTCTTAACCCCCTGTTCTTCCCCCCCAACCCACAAATGTCAATTATGGTCTAAATCTTAAACATTTAGACTCTAAAGCCAATTCAACAGTAAGCTCAAAATAACTAAAAATATCAGGACAAATTAGGAGAAGAAACACATCTGACTGTGGCTTCCTTCTGCTCCACAAGGGGCTAAGTAACATAGACCAGTACAGGCCCTTTGGCCCACTATCTTGTGCTGACCTATATCAACTTGCTTTAGGATCAGTCTCACTATTCCCTCCTACACAGCCCAAAAGCCTCTAATTGTCTTACATTCACATGCCTACCTATGCTTTATTGAGGGTATAGAGGAGATTTATCAGGGTGCTGCCTGAGTAGAGAGCATGTCTAATAAGGAAAGGTTGAACAAGCTAGGATTTTTCCCTTTGGGAGGAACAAGGATGAGAGGTGACTTGATAGAGGTGTACGAGATGATATGAGGCATAGAAGTGGATAGCCAGAGGGTTTTTCCAGGCAGGAAAATGGCTAGTATGATGGGGCATAATTTTAATGTGATCGGAGGGAAGTATAAGGGGAACAATAGAGGGAAGTTTTTTATACAGAGGGCGGTGAGTGCATGGATCGCTCTGCCAAGGATGCTGGTAGAGGCAGATACATTAGGGGCATTTAAGAAGCTCTCCGATAGGCACATAGATGATAGAAAATGGAGGACTTTGTAGGACAGAAGGATTGGATTAATCCTAGAATAGGTTAAAAGACCGGCACAACAACATAGGCTGAATGGCCTATACTGTGCTCTAATGTTCTATGTTTTATTGTCTATTTTCCAATAGTCTCTTAAATGACTCTGTTGTATTAGCCTGTACCATTACCACAGGCAGTACATACCAGGCACCCACCTCTTTCTGTGTAAAAAACCTACATCCAACATCCCAACTAAACTTTCCTCCACTTACTTTAAACTGATGTCCTCTGGTATTGGCCATTGCCACTCTGGTAAAATGGTGCTTACTCTCCACTCTATCTATGCCTTTCATAAACTTAGACACTTCTATCCAGCACTGAAAGAGGTGACAGCATTTCTTTCTGCCGACACTTGTTGACCCAATGTAGACTCCTAGGCATCCCACCATTTATTAAATATTCCCTTGTTTGGTTTGCCCTTTTGAAATGCACTTACTCACACTTAGAGTATGGTAGCATAGCTGTTAATGTGACACTATTATAGCTTGGGGTGTCAGAGTCCAATTCAGATGTCATCTGTATGGAGTCTGTATGTCCCCCCTGTGGAATGTGTAGGTTTTCTCATGAAGCCCTGGTTGCCTCCCACAGTTCAAAGATGTACTGGTTAGTAGGTTAATTGCTCATTGTAAATTGCCCCATGGTAAGCCTAAGTTTAAACTGATTTCTTTCTGCAATCTGAGGCACCCATCCTCTCTGTCAACCAACTGGAAAATGCTATATCATTGGAATATTTCTTGAACATGTCCCCTAGCCTATATCTAATTCGTTGCTACATGGATGACCGAACACAGGGTTTTGGTACAGAGTCCCACAGAACCTATAGGAAAGTGTCAACTACAGTCCTGTATCTGTCTGCCACTGAATAAGTGAATCTACAACTTGGCTCAACATTTACTCAAAACATGGTTCACTTACCCAGGAAATATCAGAATATTATTGAACTCATCAGTATCTCCCTAGAAGGAAATAAAAGTAAATCTTTTGATTCAGTTCTTCATTAGTTTTGTTCCCTTTACTAACCAGATAATCAACAATAATAAGCTCCCATTGCGAGTGCCAGTGGTTTGCCATAGAAGTCCTGAATGGATGTGCTGGAAGGATTTAAACATTGGCTGGGAGTCTGTGACAAGAATCTGCAGATGCATTCAGATATCTGCAGTCTCTTTACTTCCATGAATTGCTTGGATCTGCCTTCAAAAGGTGATCTTATCTATTGTCAGGCATCATGAAATTTATGTCTGTAAATCCATGTGCAGTGATGATGCAAATCAAATAAATCATTATTTCTGATTTTTCACTAAGACGAGTGAAAAGATCACAGGTGATCCATGATCACGTTGCAGAAGAACAAAATATCGGGATGATCTTTTCATCTGAATGATGTTACAAAAAGAAAATACAGCTGAGAGTATTCCTTCAATGCCTCCAATGAGGACTCATATCCCTTTTGCCAATCACCTGTCCAGCTCTTGGCTCCATCCCTCCCCCTCCTGTCTTCTCCTATCATTTTGGATCTCCCCCTCCCCCTCCCACTTTCAAATCTCTTACTAGCTCTTCTTTCAGTTAGTCCTGACGAAGGGTCTTGGCCCGAAACGTCGACTGTACCTCTTCCTAGAGATGCTGCCTGGCCTGCTGCGTTCACCAGCAACTTTGATGTGTGTTGCTTGAATTTCCAGCATCTGCAGAATTCCTTGTGTTTGCATTATTCTGATTTTAGTTGATTTCAAGGAAGAGCAACTAAGACATAGGAGAATGGATGCAAGAAGTTGCAATAAAAGAATGTTGTTTAAAGTGAAATTACAAGACCAAAAGACCATAAGATATAGGAGCAGAAGTAGGCCATTTGGCCCATTGAGTCTATTCCGCCATTCAATCATAGACTGATCCAATTCTTCCAGACATCCCCACTCCCCTTCTTTCACCGCATACGCTTTGATGCCCTGGCTAATCATGAAACTATCCATCTCTGCCTTAAATACACCCATTGACTTGGCCTCCACAGCCGCTTGTGGCAACAAATTCCACAGATTTACCACCCTCTGACTGAAGTTATTTCTCTGCATCTCAGTTCTAAAACAATGTCTTTTAATCCTGAAGTTGTGCTCTCTAGTCCTAGAATCCCCTACCATGGGAAATAAATTTGCAATATCTAATCTGTTCAGGCCTTTTAACATTCTGAATGTTTCTATGAGATCCTCCCTCATTCTCCTGAACTCCAGGGAATACAGCCCAAGAGCTGCCAAATGTTCCACATATGGTAACTCTTTCATTCCTGGAATCACTCTCATGAATCTTCTCTGAACCTTCTCCAATGTCAGTGTATCCTTTCTAAAATAAGGAGTCCAAAACTACACACAATACTCTAAGTGAGGTCTCACGAGTGCCTTATAAAGCCTCAACATCACATCCTTGCACTTACACTCTATACCTCTAGAAATGAATGCCAACATTGCATTCGCCTTCTTCACAACCGACTCATCCTGGAGATTAATCCTTAGGGTATCTTGCATAAGGACACCCGAATCCCTTTGCATTTCTGCATTTTGAATTCTCTCCCCATCTAAATAATACTCTGCCTGTTTATTTCTTCCACCAAAGTGCATGACCATACACTTTCCAACATTGTATTTCATTTGCCACTTCTTTGCCCATTCCCCTAAACTATCTAAGGCTCTCTGCAGGTTCTCTGTTTCCTCAGCACTACCCACTCCTTCACTTATCTTTGTATCATCGTCAAATTTAGCCATAAATCTATTAATCCCATAGTCCAAATCACTGACATACATTAAAAGCAGCGGTCCCAACACCGACCCCTGTGAAGCTCTACTGGCAACCGGCAGCCAACCAGAATAGGATCCCTTTATTCCCACTCTCTGTTTTTTGCCAATCAGCCAATGCTCCGCCCATGCTAGTAACTTCCCTGTAATTCCATGAGCTCTTATCTTGCTAAGCAGCCTCATGTGCGGCACCTTGTCAAAGGCCTTCTGAAAATCCAAGTACACCACATCTACTGCATCTCCTTTGTCTACCCTGCTTGTAATTTCCTCAAAGAATTGCAGTAGGTTTGTCAGGGAGGACTTTCCTTTCAGGAAACTATGCTGGCTTTTGCCTATCTTGTCATGTGCCTCCAGGTACTCCGTAATCTCATCCCTAACTATTGATTCCAACATCTTCCCAACCACTGATGTCAGGCTAACAGGTCCATAGTTTCCTCTTTGCTGCCTCCCACCGTTCTTAAATAGTGGAGTAACATTTGCAATTTTCCAGTTATCCGGTACAATGCCAGAATCTATCGATTCTTGAAAGATCATCGTTGATACATCTGCAATCTCTCCAGCTACTTCCTAATCTCTCCAGCTACTTCCTTCAGAACCCAAGGGTGCATTCCATCATGTCCAGGAGATTTATCCACCCTCAGACCATTAAGCTTCCTGAGCACCTTCTCAGTCGTAATTTTCAGTGTACAAACCTCACTTCCCTGACACTCTTGAATGTCCAGTATACTGTAAGCGTCTTCCACTGTGAAGACTGATGCAAATTACGCATTCAGTTCCTCTACAATCCCTGCATCTCTCATTACAATATCTCCAGTGTCATTTTGTACGGGGCCTATATCTACCCTCGACTCTCTTTTACCCTCTATATATATTTTAAAAAGCTTTTAGTATCTTCTAGCCAGCTTCCTCTCATAGTTCATCTTTTCCTTCTGAATGACCTTCTTAGTTTCCTTCAGCAAGTATTTAAAAGCTCCGCAATCCTCTATTTTCCCAGTAGCTCTGGCTTCCTTGTATGCCCTCTCTTTTGCTTTTACTTTGGCTCTGACTTCACTTGTCAGCCACGGTAATGTCCTTTATTCTCTTTGAAGATTTCTTCTTATTTGTAATATATTTATCTTGTACTTCCCTCATAAAGCACTACAGTCACAGAGCGCTACAGCCATCGTGCGCTACAGTCATAGAGCATACAGTCATTGAGCGCTACCGTCATAGAGCATACAGTCATCGAGCGCTACAGTCATAGAGTGCTACAGTCTGGATACAGGACCTCCAGCCCAGCAGGTCCATGTTGACCACAGGATCTACACATCTAAATCCTAGTTTCCTACATTTGGACCATATCCCTTTAAGACTCACTCCCCGATGTACCTATCCAAGCGTTTCTTCAATGAAACTATTGCATGTGCCTCAACCACTTCTACTAGTAGTTTATTTCATATACTCACCACCCACTGTGTGAAAAGGTTACTCCTCAGGTCCATTTTAAAGCTTTCCCCTCTCACCCGAAACCTATTCTCCTAAGTTTTGGACCCTCCTACCCTGCATAAAAAAACATTACTTTCTACCTTTTTAACATCGCTCATAATTTTAAACATTTCAATAAGATGAACTCTCATTCTCCTCGATTCCAAGGAATAAAGACCTGGCTTGGTCAACCTCTCCTTATAACTCAGACCCTCTAGTCCTGGCAACGTCCTCATAATCTTTTCTGCACTCTTTCCAACTCAGCCATGTATTTCTTGAACTAGGTGACTAAAACTGTACACAGTACTCCAAGTGCAGCCTTATCAGTGACTTCCACAGTACAACTGCAACACAATATCCCAACTCCTGTACTCAGTGCCCTGAATGATGAAGGCCAGTGAGCTACACACCCTTTTCCACTACCCTGCCTACCTGTGGTGTTGCACTCAACAAACTATGCACTTGCACCCATAAGTCTCTCCATTCCATTACATTCCCAAGTGCCTTACTATTCATAGTACAAATCCTATGTTGGTTTGATTTTCCAAAATCTATTACCTTACACTTATCTGTAGAGAACTGCACATGTCTCTCCTTTACTCACTTCCCGAGTGCGAAAATGGCTAATACAAGGGGGAGGGGTGGTAATATTTTGCGTTACCTGCAAACTTGCTGATGAACTTGATGTTAATAAAGGAAGGAAAATAAAGGAAAATCCAATATAGTTGAGAGATAAAGTGATCCAGGAAAGAGAAACTGAGGTCTATACTTACGAATGAGAAGGAAAAGAATGTAATCATCACTGGAGACACCAAAAGGGAATCTTGGTTGCTTGAGCAAAAAAGAATTGTCCAGTCAGAGTTTTGAGGTGGGAGGTGGGTTGTGAATAGGAGATGTAATTCAAATGGAATGGATAACATGAAATTCTAAATGTTATTTTTAATATTAAACATCTGTTCATAGTGAAAGATAAATTAAAAGTTAAATTCTATACTTTAAAGTGAATCAGAAACTTTCTATATTCTGTTGTAAACCTCTCTGAGAGAGTTCCAGGAATATTCTACATGTTTTGAAGCTTTTGTTAACAAGTTATTGTTTGTCAAAACATTCAACAAGTTTTGAAGCACTTCAAGATTTTGACAATAATTTAAGTCTTTAACTGGAAACTGTTCGATCAAAAGAAGTGAGCACTTTGTTTCCACTTCGCTGCTGTATTTGTAACTCTGAATGTAAATTTACAGATAATTCTTTGGCATAAAAATTGAATATTGAAGTAAACCATGTCTCTGTTTGATTCATTTCCCTGTAAATACAGGGATGTAGTGGATACTTTTATCTTTCTTAGGCAGTTCGGCAAGTTGAGAATGCCTTACTTTGACTTTTTTGGCTAATCTGGGGATGGCAGAGTTGGGGTAAGAGGTCAGGTGGGTACTCTGTGAAATGGCCCTCCTTCTAATACTGAAAAAAGACATCAGTGTGTTCCATTTGCATAGGCTTGAAGTTCTCAAAACAGTTACAAATACCTGTTTTCTACTTTGAATAGCCATAGGAGAGAGGTTCACAGGAACAGCCATCGCTATTTGCCAAGTAGACATTGAATATATCCATGAATCTTTTACTCTCACTATGTAGGAATCTCTTCCAATATTCCATGATCTTGGAATAAAGTGTATGTCACAGGAGGCTGGTGTTGGGTATGGGAATGAAATGGCCTGCCATAGACACTACACTTAGTGGCCACTTTATTATGTACACCTGTATACCTGCTCATTAATGCAAATATCTAATCAGCCAATCATGTTGTAGCAATTCAATGCACAGAAGCAGGCAGACATTGTCAAGAGGTTCGGATGTTGTTAAGACCAAGCATCAAAATGGGGAAGAAATGTGATCTAAATGATTTTGATCATGGAGTGATTGTTGGTGCCAAATGGAGTGGTTTGTGTTGCTCAGAAAATGCTGATCTCCTGGGGTTTTCATGCATAACAGTTTCTACAGTTCATAGGGAATAGTGTGAAAAACAAAAAGCATTCAGTGAGTGGCAATTCTGTGAGTGAAAACACCTTGGTAATGAAAAAGGTCATAGGAGAATGGTTAGACAAGTTCAAGCGAACAGCAATGAAACGGTAACAGCCAAACATCTCTGAATGCACAACACATCGAACCTTGAAGTAAATGGGCTACAACAGCAGAATAACATGAATATATGTTCAATGGACACTTTATTAGGGACATAAGATACATAATAAGCTATTTATTGATTATAACTGTGTATTACTAGGGGCATAAACCTGAAGAAGTTAGCCAGTGGTGGGCACTGCCTTTCCAATGAACTTGGAGGATTTTGTAGAGGATGTTGGATGTTGGTGTGTTTGTCTTTCCAATGAACGTAGAGGATTTTGTAGAGGATGTTGGAGGCATTTTGTCAGTGCCTTGGTATGTCTAATGCAAGTCTTGGAAGCATAAAGGAAGGCAGTGATTAATACTGTCCAATAGACCATAGCTTTTCAGTCAGAACTATAGTCTTGATCTTTCAAAACACAATTTTTGAAAGGTCATTGAAGTTGATTGCCAATTTCATCATTGGTGCATGCTTTCACTGAAAAGCTTCATGGTTTGGAAAGTGGCCCATATTCTCTAGGTCAATGTGAGCCTTTATTACCAGAAGACAATGTGGTGCAACAGGCATAGGCTGGAATTAGGTCCCTGTCCCGCACATATTGAGTGCAGAAATTATCCTTAGGTAGGTTAGTAGAAGTAGTACTGATAGCTTGAAGCAAGCAAATTACATTTGATGAAGTTTCTGTGGTCTTGGCTCTAGAGAGTATTGACATTGGTTAAAAAGCTTCCCATTTGCAGAGATGTTTCTGACATGATAAAACTCCCTGTAAATGTTTTCACATACCATGTGCTTCATAACCTGAGCCATTTTGAAGTGCCATACTTTATTTCTACTCCAGTGCTGACTGATCATTAGACCTTGGGCAACATTGATCCAAATTCAGTGTAGTGCTCCCCGAATCTCAAAGTATTGACTTGGTATACAAGTTACTGGATCATTGGAAACCTTCATGATTCTCTTTCCTGCCTAAATCAGACCTACGTCTTGGTTAAAAACAGATAATATAGGTTGGCCTGCATGTTTGTGTGACACGTACATCCTTGATCCCAAGTTCATGAGGACCATTGTTTAAAAGACAAGAAAAAAATCAGTGAATGTGGATGTTCATGAATTACTGTTTTAGTCCATTTCATTTTTATCATGATGACAAACAAAACAGAAGTGGATACTAGAAGACTTGCATTATCAAATTTAGATCCTGGCAACATATAGAAAATTTGTCCCAACATCTTATTCCAGTTTCCCCTGGAACAATTAGGATTTTAAACACTACCTTTCCTTGAGGGGTATCTGGCATTAGGTTGGATCAAAGCCAATAGGGACATCATTAGTCTGGCTGCAAGTGACAAGTTTTGTACAACCACAACAAAGCCAGTGCCACCTACTGCAATTCCAGTTGTATTGCAACAGATCTTCAATGTCACCACCTACTTTTGCCAAATAGAAGTAGAGTGTTGTACTGCAGAACCAGAAACATTTTGGCAATGATTAATCAGCAGAAACCATGACTACGGCATTGAAAACTGCATTAGATTAATGATCTGTCATTTCTTTAACAATTTAAAATATATGTCTGTCTTGCAATAATTCATTTAGCTTGCTGACACCCATTTTCCTCAAACTGCAATATAACTCCCCAGACAAGCTTCACAGAAAGATACTTTAAAGAGATGCATTGTGCGCAAATCACATTAAGACTGTAATCACGTTAGAATTGAGATGGTGTTAAATTGTTTTAAGTTTCATTCGCCTAGCTTGCTTGGAACATTTTTGGACAGCTGATTTAATTAAAGCACAAGGATAAAAGGTCACAGGATCAACATGGCAAATGATAAATATGGGACTAACTAAACTCACAAGGTTCCTGTTTCACCTAAGAACGCATGCTTTACACTAAGATGAGTGGAATCGAGCTGACAGAACATGCAACTTTGCTTGACAGGTATTCGATGGGTACCTCACTCACTAATTTAAATACCCTGGAGGCAAGGAGCATTTTCAAAGAGCATGATAGGTTGGAAATCGGAATATCCACTGAGAAAGCTGTTTTTTAAAGAGCGGCAGCTAATAAGGATAATATATGGATGTCAGAAAAGAAAATTGATCACAGCTATTTTGTAAAGAAGGGAGGGTTTAACCTCAAGCTAAAGATGAATGAAATAGATGGAAGCTGCATGGAAGAGATTTGCCACCATGTTCCTGCTATCTCCTGGGTTGCATTCACATGGTCAAAATTAGGAGCTCCGGCAGGTCAGCAGATTTTGGCAAGCCATTGTGGTTCCTGATCATGAACTGAGAGGCCAAACAGACTTCCCATCTGTCCCCACACTTTTATACTTTGGTATATTGGGTGCATAAAGTATGGCCCTTTTCATTTAAATGGGGTCGCCAACATTCATTAACCAAAGAGAGGAAGCTTTTTGTTTCCATTCTGAATTTAATTATTACAATTTCAATAAATTCATATGAATTTCTTGTATTTTAACTTGATAAATTTTATCTTTTAAAATATTTATATTGATACATTTTTTATCAGCATTCATTATAACCTGCCTCTGTGAAGAAGCCATTTTGGTACTCCTGGAGTCCAGAGGTCTTGTCATTTGCAGGCTTCTCAACCTCACTGGTGATTATGTCTAATTTCATATGGAACATGATGCTGTAGCATAAGGATCTGATAAGAACAATCAATCATCTGATACATCATCTAGTTCACACAACACATACTGTAAATTCACAACCTCTTGCTGGAGCCTTATATTGTTGGCAAATATAATGAGTTTGGAACAGTACATAGATTATTTGAAATGGAACATATTATCCTCTGCTGTTATGGGATTTTCATATCAGCATTAAAGTTCATTTCTTAGGCAACTTCCATAACTTTTTTCTTGTCCAAGAATTCACCCAAATTTATTTCCACTAACTGTTAACTGTTGATATCAAGACTGCTTTCTGCCAATCACAAGTTAAAGAGCATGATGATATTTCTACTCAAATCTACTGACCTTGGCAGTGGAGCTGGTCTGATGTTCTCTGATTTGCAGAAGGGTATCAACTGCAACATGTTGTGCTGATGATCTACCTGGTGAAAGATGCAACCTTTCCAGAGTGAAAGCAGTGAAGATTCTGTTTCTTCTAATGGTTGCTTTATAGGTGTTTTCCTAATGTGCTAAATATTTTTGTGTGTCTGAATTCGGATCAGATGCCCTAACCTTCACACGTAGAGTTATAGGAGCAGAAGTTGATCACTAGGCTCCTTAAGCTTGTTCTGCCATTGTGGATGATCATGGCTGATCCATGATGTCCTCAACTTCTCCCCATAAACTCTTTTGAAATATTTCTCCATACTAATCTTAAATATATGTAATGGTAGCTATCACTTACATTACACTTAATATCAGAGAATTCCAGAGATTCACTACCCTCAGAGAGAAGAAATTTCAAAACACCTCAATTCAAATGACTATTCCCCTTATTTTGTAGCTATGTCCCCTTGTTCATCTCATCAGCATTAGTGCGCATGCGCCGGTCGTGCATGCAGCCTGTTACAGCCGTCCAATCAGATGCTTACTTTTTTCTTCTTACTTTTTAACTACCTTAGGTTTTTTAAAATTTTTTTTTCACGGTAACACATTGAAGCTGCACCCTCTCTAACATGCTGGTAGAGAGAGTTTTATTTGGGTTTTCAGCGCTGGAAATAGCTACATCCCGACATGCGGGACAGAAGCATGGTCGCATTGTTCATTCCAGGGACCAGCTGCTTGCGCTAATGCCGGCCGGTTTAGCGAGCAGTGCGGCGGACACCCCTGCTGAAATCTGGAGGAAAACACACAGAGGATGCAGAGGGGGATCACAAAGTCGAGGAAGGAGGACCGGGTCGAGACAACAGAGACTTATGGAGAAGAGGAGTTCTGTGGGTAATAAAATGGACGAGTTCACGGCGCTAGCCAGGTGTCAGAGAACATTTCGGGAGTGTAGTGTTATGTGTTTCACAGGAACGGGCCTGCACGAGGACATACCTGTTCAAAACTTCTCCATGGACGGCTTCCAGACCATTCCGGCTGACCGGAAGTGCACTGAGAGTGTTAAGCTTAAAGGACTTGAGTGTTTACTGTTCTGGTTAACAACAGATGGTGCAATCTGTTTCATATTACGATCGAGGAACGTGTTTGTAGACCGGATATTGAACTTTTTACTGTTGGACTTCGGGACATTCAACCGAGATACAACACTGGGTGGCATGGGAGGTCGTTCCTGCCTGTGGCCATCGAACTTACAGCTCCCCCCGTGGAGGGTCAGACACCCTGAGCCAATAGACTGGTCCTGGACTTTTTTCCATCTGGTATAGTTTGTATTTTGTTGTTTGATTATTTGTGGTTTTTGCATTGTTATATTTATGCTCTATTCTTGGTTGGTGCGGCTGTAACAAAACCCAATTTCCCTCGGGATCAATAAAGTATATCCATCTATCTATCTATCTATCCCACTAGTGAAACATCTCAGGATATATTCTGCCAAATCTCCTTGGGATCTTGTACATTTGATGATGATGATTATGCAAACACGTAGTCCTCTTTTATTGTCAGTTAGTAATGCATGCATTAAGAAATGATACATTATTTCCTCCGGTGTGATATCACAAAACACAGGACAAACCAAGACTGAAAAAACTGACAAAACCACAAAATTATAACATATAGTTACAAACAGTGTAACAATACTATAATTTGATGAAGAAGTCTGTGAGCACAGTAAAGTTCAAACT
The DNA here is from genome assembly GCF_963921235.1 of Mobula hypostoma. Taxonomy (NCBI): domain Eukaryota; kingdom Metazoa; phylum Chordata; class Chondrichthyes; order Myliobatiformes; family Myliobatidae; genus Mobula; species Mobula hypostoma. Next base: position 43,989,165 of record NC_086107.1, on the reverse strand, counting down.
TTCTCAAATGTCCTACACCTCACGCAGACGGGAGAAGGAAGAAAAACTCTCCCTGCCATGCCGACCACAATCCGACTCTGAGTCATCCGAAAACTTCGAGCGCTGATCAGCTGTCCGACACCGAGTACTGAGCGCCATCTCTGTCGGAACGATTCAACCGCCTTCTCGGTCGCCAAAAGCAGGCAAGGCCGGGGATTTTGAGGCCTACCCTCCGAAAGATTCCCGACCACACAGTAACGACAGCAACGAACAGGCGTTTCAGAAATTTCTCCAGATGCTCCTCTGTGCTTTCACGTCCATTCTCCATCAAATCAGAATTGTCCACGGCCCCTATTTAACAGATACGATATCATTTTTCACCGGAGGGCTGCGCACGCACAGGCGCGCCACCATCTTCTCCTCTCATTTTTTTCAAATCTTCAAGGAATACAGACCCAACTGTCTAGCCAAAGAAGAGAGGAAACACTCTCATCTTAGGAATTTTCCTAGTGATCCCCCTTGGATTGCCTCCAAAGCTACTTAGGTAAGTGGACAAAACTATCCAGAGTGGCCTCAACAGCAGCTTGTACAACTGTAACAGAACCTCCTTATTCTTAAACTCCAACCCCTCTGCAATAAATGCTAAAATGTTGTTAAGCTTTTTCAACACTTGTTGAAACTGCATGTAGATTTTTTAAATTTATGCACTGGAACACCTAGATCCTACTGAGCTTCACTTATTTACAGTCTCTATTCAGACAATAATCTGCCTTTTTTATTCTTCTTGCCAAAGTACATTTCCTTTCACTGCTTTAAACACCATTTGCCAGGTTTCCCCCCAATCACACGATCTATTTAAATACAGTTGAAGAATCACAATTATCCTCATCACAACATGCCTTTCCAAGATGTAAATCCATATTCAGACAGTGAAGATAATGGTTTTCTGTCACATCCAGACACATGGCACTGAGGTTGGTTTGCCATGGATAACTGAGCTAGTTACCCATGATTCTCAGGGTGATGACAGGTACAAATAAAATAACTCAACCTTTGCTGCATGGGCCTATGGCTCCTCATAATCCCTTTTTCCTCATTTGAAGCAATCTGCCTACTTAGGATACAATATGGAATGTTTATACTCAATATTATACCTAGTGTACATTGGTTATTTCTTTAAAGTGTCTCCACTAAACTAATATCCAATTTTAATAACAGTGAAGTGTTGGCTGCCTGCCATGCTGCACTGAGCAATATGGAGCAACTTGCTCATTGGCATTATTAACTGACCATAGCAACCCTGCCAGGCTGCAGATGAAATTGCAGTAGAGAATGAGAGCCAAGGTGGGTAACAACTAGCAAAGGCTCCCAGCTGTGAGACTTATCCAGAGAGCCTTGCAAGGAAAGTCATTCATTAGTGCTCTTTAAGGACAGGATTAAGTCAGATATGATGCTCCAAAATAATGAACAAATTGCTTGGCAGGAATAAAAACCCTAAAAAGAGCAGAGTTTTAATCAAAACCAAATGAGGCCATAAACTCACAAAATTTAACAAATTTTGCAAAGAAATTGCCATATGATAATTGGATAACAGTAACGTATCATTAAGTTGCTGATAAGAGCAAATAGTTCTCACTATTTTAACAATTAAATGCTTGAACAAAAGGCTCAGAATGTGGAATAAGTTTCAAAACAAACCATTGACATCATTCTTATTGATGATAAATCAGTTTCATTAACATAATGACAGCAAATGCCATTAGTTTTGTAGTCAATACTACTTTGAGATTTAGCCCACCAAGTTGCTGTGCTCAGCAGCAGATAAAATGCTTGCATGATGACAGTACAGAAGAGTTGAGTGTGTTCTAGATATACATGTTGTAATAACCTTCATTTGTACAAAATGTCTGTTTATACCATGAATGAAATGTATTTTCTAACACTGATGAAATTTGAAAAGGTAATGTTTTCTAATGGGTGTACCCACTGGTTTAATTCTATCCAAAAAACTTTGGAAAAAATATTACCTTTCCACGTCCATTTTGGACTGATGTTAATTTCACTTCTTGAAACTGAACAATTGTAATAACAGAAGAGCCATCAGCCATGCAGTGTCACACTTTATGGAGCAGCTAGGTCGTGGGCCTGATAAACCGATCATTGGTTAACAGAAGTCAGTTTGGACTGTAATGAAGTTGCACAAATTATCCTGAGTGTTTCTGATTCACGGAGGGGAACATTCGACAAAGGCCTCCAGTTGTGAGCACTCCAGAGAACCCTGTTGGAAAATATGCTCATAATTCCTGAGCGAGCACAGGATTAGGACAGATTTGATGCCCTATAGTCCCTTTGGGCCAATCCTGATCTCACCCATTACGCATGCACACGCTTTCCAGCTTGCTGTCTAGGCTTGCGGTTAAAGAATGATTACTTGGGTGAAACATCAGTGGACTGCTGGTGTGTGAAACTGAACACTAGAATTAGTGGTTTCAGGGTAGAAGACAGCAACAGAAGAAGAGAAATTGAAAGAAGCTCACTGGTAGTCAGAATTGGTGAGCTGTGTTCAAACAGGATTGGATGCTGTTATTAGCAATTGCTCATTCATAATAGTAATAATAATAATAAAGGGAAAACACAGGATCTTAGATTCAGACTACACTTCTATTGCTGCAACGGTGATGTTAAATGAAAATTTGGCCAAAATCATCTCTGTCGAAAATAATTGCATTGAACCTGGTGGATATATGTGATGCACATAAAATGCTGAGTTCCTCCAGCATTCCGAGTGTGTTGCTTGGATTTCCAGCATCTGCAGGTTTTCTCTTATTTGCATATATGTGATTGGCATTTCCTGGGAGGGACAGACTGCCTGTGTTTACTGCTCCCTTCCTGCTCACTCTGTACTTCTTAAGTGCAGATTTTCAAGTACAAATCTTGTCCTTGAAGTCTACTCCGACCTGGTCAGTGTGACCATAAATAAAACCACACGAGAACGTCCTGCCTACATTAAAGATGTCAATGCAGTAACCCATGCTGAACATGCTGACAAAGCTGTCATGTGGTTTGAATATTAGCAACTGTCTTCTTTGTTTGCGAATATGCAAAAACATTTAAAATATTTAAAAAATCAGACTTAAAAACATAAAATGTTTTAAAATGTTCTTCCTCATAAAACTTCTTCTCTATACGGATTGCAAAGACTCCATGGACATCTGTCTATGACCTCAAAACAAAATTTCTCATGGTCAATGTCATATTTCTGGAGAGTTTGAATGATTTATTTATTCTCTAACAATCTATAATTTCTCAGCTGCTGCATTACTGGGATGGCCAACCCTGGCAGCCAAATCCTATCTCCTCACTCCTTTCCACTCTGCCACTAATGTGAGTGAATGCCATACAGCTAAAGCCATAGAGTCAGCCAGGAGCCAGGAGACTGATGGAAAATGTTGTCAGGAGCCTCAGCTGTGATTTCAGTGCCTGCATTGATCCAGGAGCACCCAGAGTTACTTTAGAGAAAAGGTAGCATATTTTGTCAAACCCCTCTACTGCATTGGGAAAACTCAACCTTTGCCTGTAGACCATCAAGCAGTGATAGGTAATGATGATGATGAGGTGAAGTGGGATCAGGGGAAAGAGGGTAAGTTAAGTCGGTGGTTGGTGTCAATGATGACTCTTATTTGATATACTGCCAGGCTATATGTGAAAGCCCAGAGATTTGCCAGAGGATCTCATTCTTTGGGGTCTACGACGAGACAGGGATGCCATATCAAGAGCCCTGGTAACCCATCATTACTTCACAAGGCTTAAGGTATCTGAAAGTCAAAGTATCATGATAGCAATACAGTGCACTGTATATATATGAAGTGCAGTATATGTGACCTACATATCCAAGCCTTACTGCGACGATTCCTCACTGACTATGGAACAGTGTGTATGCAGTAGTGATGGTATAATTTCCATAACTCATTAATGTGTTTCTTCATGAAAGAGATAATGAAAGTGATGATGGTTCTGAGTTGATCAAATCATGAGGAAACAAAGATAAGAATAGTACTTTTCTACATCAAGAAGGTTCATTTATAGCAAATACCTGAGCTTATAAAGCCTTCCTTGGACATCAGGAAAAATAAGAAAGCTGAACCATCTGGCTGCTGTCTAAACAGTGGACAGCATCAATGCAATTTATTGCTCGAAGAGTTTGGTCAATGATGGCAACCTATAACATCAACTTACCTGCCAGCCATTGTCCCCATCAATGACTTGTGTAGACACAGCTGTCTTCTTAGATTGAGGAACAGAATATGTCACTACCTGTCAATCTCTTCTCTTGGAAGATGAGTTCCAATGCTTCCAATGTCACACTTGATCAGTGCTCAGAAGTCACCTCCTGTCCAATGTTTGCAGCTTTTAAAGATATCAAAAAACTGACTCTCCCAGAGATCTGTAGTAACTCCTTTAAAAGCTGAATTACAAGCTAGCTGCAAACTTACTGAGGCCGCAGGTCACAATTTCCTGAAGGTTGTCCTCCCTGGTCGAGAAGCAGAGATCAATCATTGCTGAAATGGCCCTGAAAATAGTTATTGCCACGCTGTCTCAAGAACCATTCATTTTCCAAAATTTAAACAATCGCAGCAAGGCCGCTTGCTTGGGAGTAACCCTGGTGGGGATAAACTGATAACTGAAAGGGTATGAGAGCTGTTCAATAGACTGAGAATTGAAGTATTTTCTAACCAAATGCTGCTGCCATAACTGTGTTTATGCTGATGATGCTACATTCCCTGCACTGTATTAATCACTTGCTGATATCTGTGTGCCTGTATGTTTAGGCAGTGGCATCCTAAACTAGTGAACACCAAGCTGAAAGCTCAAAGCTATTTGTTGGTTACCTCATTGACCCCCCCCCCCCCACTACCTGTACTCTATGCAAATACTGAAACAACTCACAAGTCATACACTGGGAGAAATTAATGCAGCCAGAGCACTGAGAGATATCAAACCCTTTGACAACTTGGCTGCACTCAAGGCTTTCAAGATTCTTCAACTGTAGCAATAGTTTTTCCCTTACCTAATGAATAGTGCAACTGTTATCCAACACAAGCAGCAACTGTTAAGATATCATCCCTGAATCTACAGTCACTTTAATGTACTAATACTATGCATGCAGCAAGGTGATCCTTCAAGCCAGCTGCTGTCCTGCAGCAGTAAATGTGTCTCAAGATCGTGCCATGTTTCATGATGAAGACAATACATGCCCTTGTGATAAAGGCTTAAGTCGCTGCTTATCATTTTAACAATAGCACGGGTCATGCTTTGTTGCCTCAGCGCTACAGATTACATCATCTCAAGCAACACACACAAAATGCTCGAGTAACTCAGCAGGTCAGACAGCATCAATGGGGAGGAATAAACAGTCAAAGTTTCGGGCCGAGGCTCTTCATCAGGACATCATCTTAAAATGCACTTAACAATGTTGTTAAAAGGCATATTTTTCTCTGGTGCTTTACTAAGTGGGTACAATACGGAGCTGTATAAAGAGAGAGTGAACTACCAATTGCTTACATAGTATTCTGGGTAATGTTCTTGGCATCACAATGTGATGTCTTTGTACTTTGGAGTATGGCTGCTTGTGCTTGCTGAAACCATATTGCCAGCAAAGAATCCTTTCCGCTATTTCAGGAAGATGAATTAACAGGATGTGATTTGATTTTATAGGCAGCTCAGCTGCATAATATGGACAAGTAGACACAGACAGATTGGAATAAGGTGAAAGGCAATTCATATTGCCAAGGCTTGAGGACCTGAGTTTATAGGGAAATTTTGAATAGGTTAACACTTTATTCACTGGAGTGCAGGAGAATGAGTGGAGATCTTATAGAGATATATAAAATTATGAGGGATATAGATAGAGTGAACGAATGCAGGTGTTTTACCCTCAGGTTGGGTGAGACTAGATCTAGAAATCATAGTGTTAGGATGGAAGATGAAATACTTAAGAGGAATCTGAGGGGGAATTTCTTCAATCAGAGAGTGGGGAATAAGTTGCTGGTGGAAGTGGTAGGTGAGAGTTCAATTGTGACAGTTAAGAAAAGTTATGGTAGTTACATACAAGAGAGATGGATGAAGGGTTATGGTTTGGGTGCAAGAAGATGGGACTTGGTCTCATCATTGATAGTTCTCTGCTGAAGGATGGTAGCTATTTATTCCTGGATAGCAAATGTCTTCAGCAGAACTCTGACAGAATGGGACTCAGCTTCCACTAACTTACACTGACTTTAGCCAGCCCCTTGCTGAACTTCAGTAGCAGCAGAAGTATGTTCCACAGCCACTGCTCCAGAGTCGTATCAGGTCCTGCTGACATATTGATTGGTAATGATAAACTCCTGGCTTTACCGAAGTTCCTGGAAGTGATATGGGTCTCTCCTCCTCTCTCGTCCACAAGCTCCTTCACGTATCTTGCAAGTCCATATATGGATGAGACACTAAGTATATCAATGTATATTACTACAACCCTTCTCATGCATGATGCTCCACTGCAGTTCCAACTCTGTCCAAGTCCAAATGGAGCAATGCCTCCCTCTGGGGAGCCTCAGATTATTGGCAGTGCGCTACACTTGGATGCACTCTGCTGCTGAAATCCCTATGGAGTGCAATGGCAGAGCAAAATATTCCTGAGACTCCCCGGCATTTAAGCTGATGTCCTACGCTCAGATCCCCCAATATCCTGGCGCAATATCTATGAGCCCATGATTTGTAATAGGAACGGTCAGACTGCATGTTAGAAAGGAAGAAAAGCTATAAACCTTTTTATCATGAGTGCTTTGTTCAATATTTTAATATTTAGTAGATTTCTTATCTTTATTTTTAAAATGATGACTTATTTTTAATCATCTATATAATTTTGTGCAGGGTGTAAGCTGTCATAGCCCTAGTGGGTGGTGGGGAGGGTGGGTAGTGGGGCTAAGTTTGTACTACATACCAAATGCTCCCAATGCGTGCAAGTAACCTCTGGCAACCAAGTCCAGCTCCTGGATTTCATGTGTGGCTTAACTACCACAGTAAGTCCAATGGAACCGTTTCTACTGACAGGAGGAGAAAAGGCAGGTTACTGGCAGTAAGTCCAACAGAAACGTTTCTACCAACAAGAGAAGGGGAAAAGGCAGTTTACTGGCACCTTAAACCCAGTCACTCTGAGCTGTGGTTGGCAGCTCATGTAGGAGAAGCGAACTCTGATTTGAAACCTCCACTGCCGTGCAGCTATACCCATTCACAAGGAAGGCTTTAGAAATAAACCCTGAGGGAAAATACGGAGCTGGAGACTCTAAGGCTGTCCTCTGTTGAGTTCAATGGTGACTGGCCACTCCCGCAATGCCACTAGTGCCAAACTCCACTAGTCTCTGCCACTCCTTTGAATCCATCAACTTCATGGAGAGGGGGATCGTGCTGCATGCCCTCCATATCGTACTGCCCTGGCTTGCATCACCCGTGGTTCACCCTGACCAACAGAAGGCCATCAGGGAGTGCGCACTTCCGTGTCTTTGCTCTGCATTTACAGTATTTCAAACTGAACCCCAGCAACTGGGACAGTCTGTAGTATGTGTTCAAATGTCTTAAAATCTGAAGACCTGGGAGGCCCAGAGGTGACCTGTCCTGAATTTGGAGGCTTGTTTTTGTGAGGGGAGGGATGGGAAAAGGGTTTGTTTTGCTGTTGTTGTCTTGTTTTTTTTTTGTTGCTTGTGTTCTGCTATACATTGTGGGCATGCTATGCTGTCCTGGGGTCTATGCTAACACAGGCGGGCTGTCCCCAGCACATCCTTAGTGTGTTTGTTAACACAAGTGACACATTTCACTGTATATTTGGATGTACATGTGATAAATAAATCTGAGTCTGAATCAGAATCATTTTTAATGGTCTATAAATGCTTTTGAGTGTCAAAGATGTTCAGAAGTGAAAACCCTTTGACAACTTTGGGGTCAGAGCAAAGAAAAGCTTACAGAGGAGATTGTTTGGATAGCCCCCACCACCCTGTGATGTCTGTTGAAGTCTTGCCAACAAAGAGGGCCCCAATGGCAAACATAGACATGCTTGGACCAGTAAGATCAGCCTTCTGAATTCTACTAATTTAATCTTGGGAGGCTGGAGAATATAGAGGGCAAATGCGAGTGGAGGGCTGTTGTCAGCAAAACCTGGGCCCAGTAACTCTACTTCTTTCTTCATGGATGCCACCCAACCTACTGAGAATTTCCAGACTTTCTCTTTTTAGTTCATACACTAGTTACATGGCAAATGCAATTTTCTTGTGTCTACGTGACTGAGGGACCTGCAGTTCCAGTGAATTTCGCAAAGGGGAATTGAGCAGATATTTGAGAGAGAAACAACTGCTGAACTGAGGTGGAAGAGCTGGTGAAAGGGGTTGACCAGAGAGCTCCTGCACAGGGCTGTTGCAGGCTCAATAGGCTGAACAAACTCCTTTCATGCTGCAATGATCTCATGGTTCTAGTTTCTCCACCTTTGTATAACATGGTCAGGTTCTATTGAAAAATCAAGGAGAAATGAAGGATTTAACCTCCATGATAGTTTCTGAACATACTGTGAAGATTCTTCCCGTATCATTAGAATGCAGTTAGTGATATAGAAAACTAATCTACTGTAACCCCTCATATTACGTCTGCAAAACTATTAGATCTCCTGATCTTGGGCTTATCATTAAACAGCAATATTTTCCATTCATTCATCTACTGTTACTAATGTTTCAAAATGGTTTTATCTTTTTATAAAGGGACTCAAGAGATGCTTGTATTTTCCCAGTTGAAAATGTAATATTTTAAATGATTGCATGTTCACAATCTGAATGGATAGCCAAGTTATCAAAAAATTTGCAAACAAAATCCAGTTATTCAGTCTGCTGAAGGTGGGGAGGAGGTAAATTGAAATAAAATCCAGCTGACAGTCATTGGTGTATAGCAGTCTTATGATTTTCTGCTCACCCTCTTTTGAAGCATCTGCCATGTGAAGGTGCTTCTAACTGTACCCACTAGAAAGCAACTGTAAAGCTCTGTGAAATTCTCATTAAAGATGCAGTCTCTATTGACACTGGAGAACATAGCATACATCACCTCAGTTCCCAGTGATGCATAACAGAACATGGGGTGGTGGGGGGGTATAATGATCAGTTGATATGATTACACTTCTGCAATACCTGTGACTAACACTGATATCAGCCAATATAATATGAAAGTGGATAGGTATCATTGATTTGACAGGAGATAATGGTTATTACTCTTATTGTTCCAAATCATGTTTTTATATTTGGACAAGTCAGTTGAATGTAGATTTCCTAGAAGTACAAATATCCAGATTTGTATAACTTTGTTATACTAATTTTGTAGTTACAAATTATAAGAATACTTTGCATATGATGGAGATTTATAGTATGATGTCATGCCAATCATTTAGCTATTCTAGCCATCCAGGTCCAATCCTGATCTCCAGTGCTGGTTGAGTGGAATTTTCATATTCCTTCTGTGGACTGTATGGTCTCCTCCAGATGATCCAGTTTCCGTCTTCCCATATCCATAAAGATATGTGAAATGGTCAGTTAATCGGCTGCTGTAGATTTCTCCTCGTGTGTAGTTGAGTGTAATTGTGATGGAAAGGTGAGGGGGAGTTGGTGGGAATGGGTGGAGGATAAAATGGTATTAATGCAGTGTAACAGACTACTTAATGTCTACAAGGGATTGAAGAATCCATTTCCATGCTCTATGAGTCCGTTACTCTAATTTGTGCATCAGGGTTTTATGATAAAATTTGTGTTGGATAAATACTTGTTCTGAACCTGAGCTCATATTAGAAACTGCAAGTCTTCAGTCAATAGGTGGCTCTACACTCCTGTCTCTGCCTCCTCTACCCCAGCTGTGCACATATTTTCATTTTCCCTCATACCCAACTCTTGCCTTCCCATTCACACTGAAGTGCTTCAGGCACTATTCCCTTTACTTCTTTTTCTTGTCTCACTTTCATTACACCCCATTCCTCCTGCTGCCTTGTAGGCTGCTTTCATCTATGCAAGGATTATTTCCAATGCATCTTTTGTTGATTCTTCCTACTCTTTTCTTTCCTACTTCACTTCTAACCAATCTTCCAGTGGCACTTTCTACTTAGATCTTCAAAGACTTCCTGTCTTTTCCCAGGAAGCAAATCCTTTATGTCCCTACACCACTGCCATCCATCCACCTCTTTGGCACTGATGGTGATTGTGTTTCGCTGACCATGTGTCCTGCTTTTCCTTCTTCATTCTGAACATCTTCTCCATCTCTGTTTCTAAGCTCTCACCCTTCCCCTCTATGGACTATCCTGGAAAAATAGTTGGCAAAGATTATAGCCTCTTTTCTGAGATTTGGACATGCGTTCATTCAGGAATTCTCTGAGACTCAATCAAAATATTCACTTTTTTGTTTCTGCATTTATAATATTATCTGCATCGTAAAAGTGTCAACCAAGAAATCAACTATCTGATTTATTAATACAATGCTAGGAATCTCGAAGTCCCAGAAGGGCATATTCTGTACTGTATCTCAATAAATAAATAATCTCCCTACATCTGTTTAAAAGAAGTTCAAAAAAAAAGTGAAATTCACTCATGCCTGTTCCAAAACTTTTTTGCTGGTCTGCTTTATGTAATGCTACTCTGTTTCAGGAACAGCGGGCATTAGTGATTGAATGTCTTACATTAGCGGCACCTTTTCTCAGCTCAAGAGGCCATGGTACAACCAGCACCCTTAAAAATACTGGAGAGTATTAGCAAGAAATAAGTATGTGCTCTAAAGTTCTGAGGTGTTGCCAGACTCCTCGCAGGAAGGCAGAGAAACTTGCATAAGGTTTTGAGGAACATTATGTGCTGAAGGAAGCCTGGTTTGGTGAGATTCTTTTGGCAAAAATTGCCAGGGAAGTTTGTGGAAGTGACCTCTATGAATGCTTACATTTTAGGAGTCTTGCACTGCAGTTAAAAAATGTGAATGGCAAAATGACTTGGCCAAAAATCAAAGGCTCCCTACTTTCCTGGTCAAGTGATTTACTTGTTGCCATGCATCAGTGAGTACCACGGCATCATGCGAGGGTTTGGAGGCAGGAATGGGGCTTGTTTTGCTGTCGTTGTTTTGTTGTAGGTTATGTTCTATTTTGCTGCATTCTGTGCTGTTCTGCTGAGCATAGTGGACGTGCTATGTTGGCACTGGAATATGTGGTGACACTTGTGGGCTGCACCTGGTACATCCCTGGGCGGGTTGGTTGTTAATGCAAATGACACATTTCAAAGTGTTATGTAATAAATAAATCTGAATATGTGGCATATTTCAGTACAGAAGGTCTGGAAGGAACTCTGAGGCATGTTTTCTGAGAGTGGTGGCTGCAAACAGCGCACTGCTTTTAACATCGACGTTAGGGTCAACCTGATCCAAATAAACAAGGGCCTCCACCTCCAGCTGTACACAGACTGTTGGTGTTTTGGCTGCAGGGTCAGATTAGAAACGCATTGTACACCAACTCGTGGTTGGTAATCCTGCGGCTGATAAGTGTGAAACAATACCCCATGAGTTTACATGATCAAGAAAGGAGGGCTGCAGCGTGTAGTTATCCACATTCTTTGATACAACAGGGTACAGTAAACCCATAGTAATTATCACAAAAGGTGGCTCTTCCAGCAAGGAATAAAGTTAAATTGCAAGCTGTACCCATTAATACAAAGCTCAAAATACTCACAGTGCCAATTTAAAATGTAAATTACATTTTAAGAAAGTGTTCATTAAGCATGTGATTACTGAAAATTCACTATCTCATAATCTGTAAAGTTAATTGAGAAAGAAGGTAAAATATTCCAGCTAGATATCTACCTGAAATGTGAGTGGTATTTTAAAGAGTGACTTGACATATTCACACTGTCATAGCAGAAGCTTGGCTGTTTGGAATTTTAAAAAATGGACATCTAGGTGTTAGAGCTTCTGCTTAAAAGTGTCTAACGTACTCTCGAAGGGTAAGTCTAGCAGTCTTTAGAATAAATTTAGAAAATTACCCCTTTCTGTCACATCCTGAGTTTTTGAGTAGATCAACAGTAAAGAGCATTGGCCAACACTGAACCACTCAGATAAAGCAGTCCTAATTGCTCAGACCACACCAATCTTATTGATATTAGACCCTAGACAATAAGATATAGCAGAAGTTGGCCATTCAGCTCATCGAGTCTGCTCTGCCATTCAGCCATGGGCTGAACCAATTCTTCCAGTCATCCCCACTCCCCTGCTTTTACCCCATACCCTTTGATGCCCTGGCTAATGAAGAATCTATCTATCTCTGCCTTAAATACACTGAACGACAGCCTCCACAGCCACTCATGGCAACAAATTCCACAGATTTACCACCCTTTGACTAAAGTAATTTCTCCGCATCTCAGTGCTAAAAGGATGTCCTTCAGACCTGAAGTTGTGCCCTCTTATCCTAGAATCCCCTACCATGGGAAATAACTTTGCCATATATAATCTGTTCAGACCTTTTAACATTCTGAATGTTTCAATGAGATCCTCCCTTATTCTCCTGAACTTCAGGGAATGCAGCCCAAGAGCTGCCAGACATTCCTCATATGGTAACCCTTTCATACCTGGTGTGAGAATAGAAACTATACAATTCAACTTACCATCCCATGCCAACAGGACATTAAAATTAAGTAGGATTCTTACTATTATTGCTCTTCATCGACTTCCATTTAAAAGGCTTGTTAGCTAAATTTGAGGTGGAGATAAATTTAGGTTTGCCAAAAGTGCTCATCACTTTTGACTAATGGTATAATAACTGGCAGAGATTTTAAGGTAGACCTTTAAGAAAGGTTATGTATCTTCTTTAATGCAATGAAAAAAAGAAAATAATCTTGTTGTCAATGTGACTTTAGGAACAACTGACCATGACATGATAGAGTATATTATTGAGCTTCAAAATGTTGGTGTTCAATGTGAAGCTAGGGCCTTAATCTAAACAAAGGCATCTATAAGACATGACGGTTGAGTTAGCTGCTGTTGAATAGGACACTATATTTAAAATATGATGACATACAGTTCATGGTTAACATTTTAAGAAATAATGCTAGTCGTAAAAAAGAATTCCTTTGAGGCCTCAGAATCCAAAAGGAAAAATTAATCATCTAAGGCTGACAAGACAAATTAAAGATAATATTAAGTTCAAGAAAGAGACGATTAAAGTTGCCAAAATACCAGTAGGCCTGAAGATAGGGATCATTTTGGAATTCAACAGTGGATTAAGAAGTTGGAAATAGACTAGCAAGAAACACTAATAGAGACAGTAAGAGCATTTATGGGTATGTAAAAATGAAAAGACTATCTAGATTAAGTATGAGCCCCTTACTGACAGAGCTTGGAGAACTGAGGGTAAGTATAGGCCTGTTTCAGACAGGGGCAATAAAATTTATAATGGGGAACAATAGAATTGACGCCAGACTGCAGTCTCCATCAAGGCCACCGCTCAGACTTGATTGTTTCTTAGGTTTGTGGTAATGATTTTGGGGAAAGAGCAGGGAGTTAGAGGTTGGGTTTGTCATGGTCCAGTCCGTGAAGTCCGCTTTCCAGTTCACGGTCCGGTCCATCGACCCTTGCTCCAGGTTTTCTTGTCTACCCTGTTTCTGTTCCTGTTGAGCAATAATTGAGGCAGCTGATTCTCGTTGGGGCTGGCTGCATAAATACCTCCAGAGAGCAGGGCGTAGCTTCTGGATTGTTCTTGTCCTTGCTCCTTGTATCCCCTCCTCTGCCTTCTGTTTCCTTGCCTGAAACCTTGTCATGTCTTGCCGGTAACTCTCGCCTCTCCTGAAGTTCTTGTCTCACCTTGCATTGCCTGAAGCCTTGCCTTATCCTGCTGGTAACTCTTGCCTCCTCTTGCCTGAAGTCTTGACTTGGAGCTACCCTGAACCTAGCTCCCTTCCTGTCCCTTGCTTCATTTGGGTAAATCAGGCCAGATTGCCGTTACCCTGCGGTGGGTCCTGTCCCTTCCTGTCCCTTGCCTCCGTCAGGTAAGTCAGGCCAGATTGCTGTTACACTGTGGTTGGTTCTGTCCCTCGCCTCCATCGGGTGGAGATCTGTACCCTGCCCAGGTGATCCGCGCCCTGCCCAGGAGTACTGCACCTTGCCCAGGAGGAGCTTCAAGACCCCAAGTCTCCAGCCGAGCCTGGCCCCAAACCAAGCTTCAAGACCCCAAACCTCAAGCCTCTGGTCTCCAGCCTCCCCTCAAGCCTCTGGTCTCTAGCCTCGTCCTACCTGCCAGCCAACTCACATCCTTGCCTAGTTCTGGGGTCTGAGCCAGAGGCAAGACCCAGGCTCTGGGTCCTTGTCCAGTCTCTAGCTCGGAGTCCAAGCCCTGGCTCTTAGCTCTCTTGTCCAGTCCTGTTCCGGGTTCCCGGTTTTCGTGTCCATGTCCTAGTCCTCACCCGGTATCCTAGTCCTCCCCTAGTACTTCAGTGTCTGTGTCTTGCACTTGGGTCCGTTCCCAGCCACCCCCTTATGACAGGGTTAGAGTTTAGGGACAAGGATGGGAAAAGTTGGAGGTTGTGCTGGAGTCTAGGCCTCTACTCTGTGACCCATGTTTGAAGGCCAACAGTGTGAACTGTTGTGTATGTAATATTTTAGTAATATTTGAGTAATCTTATAAATATACTGTTTCATTAAGCATTCTTTGTTTATATAATCCATTATCGTTATATGCAAAAATATGTGAATTACATACATCATAATGCTACCACTTGATTGGCATACACCTCACTTAAAGTTAAAACAAACATATGTGAATTATCTCCTAGGCTCCTGAATTTTTATTGTAATTAGCTTTTATGTTTTGGAATTCCAAAACATAACAGTGGTGACGAGGTATTTTTAAAACAAAACTGAAATGACTGCCTAAATGTTGAAGCACAGCAAGATGCTGAGTTTTTTTAAAAAGGTCAGAAATTGGAAGAATTAACAGGTTCATAAACTGCGGGTATCGGTTGATAGAGATCACAAAGGAAATTCAGAAATGGTTGGCTACATCGGAAAGATAGATGTGTTTAATTGCTCAATGGGTAACTGCCTCATGTAGTCTGAGCTAATTGAACAGTATTTTGAAGCAAATGAAATAGCCAATTAGAAATGAGTACCAAATTTTCTAAGTGCATTGGTTTAACGGCATACAGTTTGCTTCGAAGTATAACTGGCCTAACCAAACCAGCTTCAGCGGTTTGATCGAGGCATGACTGTGCAAGCACATGGATGTCAGCAAGCTAGACCGGCGGGAAGAGTTTAAAAATAATTCAGATTTATAGAGCTCCATGTATCCATTCAGGAGTCTCTTAAAAGACCCTATCATTTCCTCCTCAACCACCGCTGCTGGCAGCCCATTCCATGCACTCACCACTCTCTATGTAAAAAAAAAACTTACCCCTGACATCTCCTCTGTACCTGCTTCCAAGCACCTTAAAAATATGCCCTCTTGTGCTAGCCATTTCAGCCCTAGGAGAAAACCTCTGACTATCCATACAATCAATGCCTCTCATTATCTTGTGCACCTCCATCAGGTCACCTCTCATCCTCTGTCGCTCCAAGGAGAAAAAGCCGAGTTCATTCAACCTATTCTCATAAGGCATGCTCCCCAATCCAGGTGACATCCTTGTAAATCTCCTCTGCACCCTTTCTATGGTTTCCACGTCCTTCCTGTAGTCAGGCGACCAGAACTGTGCACTGTACTCCAAGTGGGGTCTGAGCAGGGTCCTATATAGCTGCAACATTACCTCTCGGCTCTTAAACTCAATCCCACGATTGATAAAGGCCAATGCACCGTATGCCTTCTTAACCATAGAGTCAACCTGCGTAGCAGCTTTGAGTGTCCTATGGACTCAGACCCCAAGATCCCTCTGATCCTCCACACTGCCAAGAGTCTTTCCATTAATGCTATACTCTGCCATCATATTTGACCTACCGAGATGAGCCACCTCACACTTATCTGGGTTAAACTCCATCTGCCCACTTATGAATGTGATCTTGAATGTGATTGGCTGAGACACTACAACTTAATTGGAGATCCATTCACTATTTGCATGCCACATCATATGCAATAGAATCAACTGAAAGTGAATTGAGAAAGGTACTGGGTGATGCCACATCAGTCTCCACACTGTACACCATAAACCTTTGCCAAACAGAGGGCAAACAGGCACTGGTGCCAACCTCTGTGCTTCTGGTTGCAAAGCATATTGGACTAAGAAAGGACCATGCTCCTCAGAGGAATTGTGAAAGTGACAAAAGCATAACAATTTTTTTAGTCAACCTGTCTGAGAAAATTTCTGATACGTTTATCAGCAGTTACTTGTGAAATGTAGCTTGGTTTTAAGCTGAAAGGATGTTTAAAGAACTTCAGGACAGTTGCAAACATTTTTTTTTTGAGTATAAAGAACCAGAATTTACTCTGTATGCATTAAATTTCTTGCATGAACTTCAAGAGGGAGACAAAAAGCTACTCGTAAAGGTAGATGCAAAGACCAAAGACCAGATGGAGGAATGGAAGGCCAAAAAGAAGGGAGTCAATGGAGATACAAAAACATAGGCTTTGTCAGATGATGTTGTGGATGAGGAAACCAAGAGGAGAAATCATATCATAAAGGGAACAATAGAAGCCTCAATAAGAAAATGCTCCAGTGAACTAAATGGGCCTTCCTAAGATGAAGATGCACAAACTAGAAGAAAAATGAAGGAAAAGAAAGGTGTCCAGAGCTGTCAGAACTGCTTACTGCAGTCTTGGAGTCAACTCCTACAGCCACCACTGAGGAGCCCCAGAACATGAGATTGTTTTCACAGCCACAAGGTTCACCTGCCAAGCAGAGTGACCTCCCTGGTCAGGAAAGGAAATTTTCCACACTAGTTAAATCTTAGGTCTGAATGGGACAATTAGAAATTTACTATGATGTGGATGTCTGTATATAGTAGTTGTATTTTATAGTATAATGTGTATAAGTTGAGATGCATTCTATATTGAGTTGGAGTTGATAGCTAAGCAAGGAAGAGTATTGTGTATTTAATATTTCTGTAATATTTGAGTAATCTTGTAAATATATTGTTTGATTAAGCTTTCTTTGTTGTTTATATAATTTATTATGCTTATATGTAAAATACGTGAATTGCATGCATCATGATGGTACCATGTGATATTCACACAACTTGCTTCAAGCAAAACATACATGAGTTATCTCCTGGGCTCCTGTCTTTTTATTACAGTAAGTTTTTATGCTTTTGAATTACAAAATGTAACATGGACGTGTTACTAAGGACTGTATGTCTCCCCAGGTCAGCAGGTCTTAGGCTCAGAGGTCTTTGTTGGCAGTAGGCATGTAGGCCAATGGCTGCCTAGTTACGTGTCTTGGTGAGTCCAGAGTTTGAGGCCTGGAGTTAGAGATCCTGTCATCAGTGACACCTGGATTGATATTGAAGTTCAAAGCCCAGAGGTTGATTGGAAGTCCTGAAGCCAATGTCCTGGGTCTGTGGGTCTGCAGTTCCACTGGGGAAATTGATGGCACAATGTACAAGAATCCACTGGAGTCTGGATGCCCAGAGGCAGCCTGTACTGGCATTAGGGATATGTGTGTGTGTGTGTGTGCATGTGGAAGGAGAGATACTTGCTTATGCTGTTGTTGTTTTGTTGCTGTTGTTCAGTTGTTGTTTTCGCTTGTAGGTGTTCTGCTCTACATGGTGGTCATGCTCTGTTGGCATATGAGATGACAATTGCAGGCATCCCCCATCACATCCTTAGGTTGTGTTGGATGTTAATGCAGACTGCATATCTTTCTGTATCTTTCCATGTACATATGATAAATAAATTAGTCTCAATCTGAATCTGGTAGAGAAATTAAACAATTATCTTGCATCTATGTAAATAATATACAAAATCTGCCAGATATACCAGAGAATCAGACATCTCCTTACAATGAGGAACAGGAAGAAATAAGTAAATATTTCAAAAATAGTACTGCAGAAGTCAATGATCTTAAAGGCTGATAAATTCCAGGAACATAATACTTTGGCATTAGAGAGTTTTGAAGGAGGTGGCTATAGAGATGGCGGATGCTCTGGTTATCATCTTTAAAAGTTCAATAGATTCTGGAATTGTTCCAGTGGAGTGGAGAGCAGCAAATGTGACCCTATCATTTAAGAAAGGAAAGAGAAAATATGCACTGTTGACCTGCTAGCCTTGTGTCAGCAATATAGAAAAGGCTTGAGTTTATGATGAAGGATGTTATGCATATTACCTGAAGAAATCAGGAGGCTTGAACAGAGACACATGAAAGGAAAATTGTTGTGGATTGAAGAAGAGGTTAAGCTAGAATTTATTAGAAGAGACAAGGTGGTGATCAGGACAAGTGGACTGGAATGACAAAATGGGGTGAGAGTTGTCAGGGTAAAGCCACTGGTGAGTGGTTTATCTGTCTGTGAGTTGTGCCCTATGTTAGAGTTGATGAACTGAGACCTACTTGGGCAGATCAGTTTTAAGTATCAGCACAGCCATTTGTGAAGCTTTGCATCAGTGTCCACGCCATTCACATAGACTGAATATCACAGCAGTAGCACCGGGATAAGAGATGAATGGCAGCATATGTATTCAAGTTCCTCCACCCATCCCTGTGAATGGTGCAGGAAACCTGGAAGGAATATAGTGGATGTTGGAGAATTTGCAGGAAGTCTATCAGATTACTTTACATTCAAACATTTTTTAATATTGAAGTTGAATAATGAAGAGCATTTCAGTGATATGGTATGTATTCTAATTTCCTTTCCTTCTTTATCTCAATTATTTCCATTCTATTTGCATTGTGTTCATTTACTCTTACTCTGCTAACTGTTTTTAGAATGTCACATTCTGCCTTTTTTTCTTTTAGTAAGTTCCATTTATCTAAACTATAAGTTGCTGTAACTGTTTCATCCTTTTCATTTTTATTATTTCCAGGCTGAAATGGCCTGTCTTATTATCTCAAACTACTTGGTGGTCCCACTGAATGTGACTTTCAGTTTTTCTCCACGTACATAAAAGAGATTATATCTGATATGTTACAGTGAGATGTTACAGGTGGTGAATCACTGTGGACATATATAATGTGATGATCAGAAGCCTGCTGTGAGAAGTCAGCACATGATCAAATACCAAGAAGAAAACTGTATAAATCAATGCAAACTCCTTTGTCTACAGAAATAAAGCAGACAGAGTTACTGCACAGTCCTGATTTCAATCAGATAGTGGCAGGAATATTTCAAATGTTAATTAAAATGAGTATTTTAACTGTTGCACCATCATCTGAGACAGGCTTAGGAAATACTCATCCTCGACCTTTTCAGTCTTCCGTCCTCCCAGGAGTAAACATGACCAACAATAGCACTTTATTCAGTAATGGATCTATTAGTCTTATCGATATTTAGCCATATTTGACTATGTGTTTTGTTTTAACCACATAGTTTTCTATTTCATTATATTTGGCTTTGGTTTATTAAAAAATATCTTTTATCCTATGTTGGACTATTTGTATGGGAATTGGTTTGAAATTTAACACTTACATAACAAAAGTAACACAAGCAGTGCTTTTCACATTATACAATTATCTTATTTGCTGCTTAACTGAAACATTAAAAAAGTTAATGCAACTAAAACAGTTGGTTTGATATGTATTGTACATTAAGTACATTATTGAAAGGAAAATGATACTAAATAATATCAATTTTGCTCCTACCTAACACCTGCTGCAGGCTCAGAATGACTTGACTTAAGTAATGTCAGGTACATGGAAAGACTCTTCCAGAGGGCAGCTTCAGAAGAATAACCATTTTCAGGTTCGACAGAATGAAAATGAGCCATTTCTTTTGCTACAAGTCTGTAAGGACAAAAAAAAGAACAACAGACATTATTACTATAGTATTCATTGCTAACATTTCCATTATTATTTTATTATAGTGAAAATTTTTGATCAACTAAATTTATGAGAAAACAATAAAAAAAGGAAAGCAGTGGTTAAAGGTGGCATCTTTCTACCTTTTCAGGGACAACTAGAGATGGGCAATATACTCACCTGTAGTGCATTGATCCTGAAGAATAAATGAACAAGAAAGGCAGCTAATGCTCTTATGCTGTACTAACTTTCTTTCATTGTCTTGAAATCAGATTTTTTGTCAAAATAGTTAAAATAAAATTATAAAGAGTTCCATATCTGAAAAATAATGTATATTGAATGAGGAAAGTCAGTCAGAATAACTACTGACAATATAGCTATACATATCTACTGCATTTGAAAATAGAGAAAGATAATTATGACTGAAAGTTCCTGATTTTCTTTCAGATTTCAGTATTCCTCATCAAATGTTTTCACATGACAAACTGTATTGAGTTTGCTATTGGTATATTATTGTTCAAATGTACTGGGATACATTGAAAAGCCTTTTGTTTTGCGTACAATTGGTACAAATCATTCCATACAGAAACACATTGAAGTGGCAAAAAGAAAAAATGTAGAACATAATAACACACACAAAATGTCAGAGGATCTCAGCAGGTCAGGAAGCACCTATGCAAATGAATAAATAGTTGTGGTTTCAGTCTGAGATCTTTCTTCAGGTCAGGAAAAGAAGGAAGATGATGTCCAAATTAAAAGTTGGGGGAAGGGAAGGAGGATTAGCTAGAAGGTGATGGATGAAGCTAGGTGGTTGGGAAAGGTAATGGGCAGGAGAAGGAGGAATCTGATAGGAAAGCAGAGTGGACCATCAGAGAAAGGGCAGAAGGAGGGGCACCAGAGGGAGGTGGTAGGTAGATGAGGAGAAGAGGTAAGAGGCCAGAGTGAGGAATAGAAGAAGAGGGAAGGGGGAGGTAAAAATACTGGAAGGAGAAATCGATGTTCATGAAATCTGGTTGGAGGTTATGTAGACAGAAAATGAGGTGTTGCTCTTGCACTCTAAGGGTGGCCTTGTCATGGCAGAAGTGGAGACCATGGTTGAACATGTCAGAATGGGAATGGGGATAGGATTTAAAATAGTTGGCCACTGGGAAATTCTGCTTTTGACAGATGGAGTGGAGGTACTCCACAAAGCATTCTCCCAATTTACACAGAGGAGGCCGTATTAGGAGCACCTGATACAATAGACGACTTCAACAGATTCACCGGCGAAGTGTTGCGTCACTTGGAAGGACTGCAGAGCATAGTGCAACAGCTATAATACATAAAGTGCAAAGTGAAAAGTTAGGATGTTTGTGTTTAGATATTCTGTTTGTTCCAAATAGTTGATTCACTCATGAAGAATGACTTCTTGTTGCACTTCTAATAAAGGACTGGTATCTCATGATCCCAGCCGGTAGTGGTATAAGCAGGGACTGGCAGGTGGAAAATCTGGGGACATATCTGCGGCCTTCTATCCATTCATCTAAGTAGAGAAAATCTATAGCCTGTGAGAATCTGACAAACATCATCTTTTACCTTTCAATCCCACTGCTAGAACTCCAGTAGCATGGAATTAGCCATCAAAATCAATTTGAGAGTTTAGGAGAAAAATTGTTATAACGACGATTGGGTATGTTGGTGGTGATGGTTGAAGAAATAGATGCAGAACTTGTGCTGAGGAATCTTACTGTCATACATTACATTAAACTGGGGGAAGAACGTGTTTTGCATTTTATTCTGATCATCCATATCAAAATAAGAATACAATAAGAGGTCTTGGATCCTCAGGGCATAGACTTTATATAGTTGTGAGGATGGAGGAAGTATAACGGCCATAAACACTTAAGATAACTGGCACGCTTTTCAAAGTAAACTTTTCAAGACCCCTTTTATAGCTTTTTTTTTTGGAACAAAACACATTAAAAGTGTTCTGTTCTGTCTCATTGCAAGAATCCATGGTTTTACTGAATCTCTCAAAAATGTGCTGGGGCTCATAACCTCAGTCATTAGGCTTCCTTTAATTTCCAGAGCTTTTAGGGTTGGTGGGGTTTAAAGAAAACACATTAATGATGTACATTGATTTACTAGAAAAGGATATTAACCGACCATGCATTTAACCTCTTCAAGAAAACCAGGAATAATATTGTACTGTGGGAAGAAAAGGCAATTCATGCTTCAAATGTCATTAATACTTGGAGTAAAAAAAGAATGATTAATTAATAAACACAAAAGTTTCTTGGACATTGAATTAGATTAAAAACTACATCTGCTAAACCATATTCACATCAGCTGCAGTAAGCATGCAATGTCATCTCCAATTGATATCTTTAAAAACACCCGAGTATAAGCAGAAGTTTGATCATTTTGAACACTCGAATTGTATTCTTTAGCTCTAATTTGCATGATTGTTGTTAGTCTTAATAGTTAAATGTCGCTGTACTGTTCCTCATATCATCATCACTCTCTGTGAAGTATCTGATCTTGTTTGCCTTGAGATCCAAATATGTCCTGTGCCTGATGGTCCTAGTTCTGGGTAGAGAAAAAGAAAACACTGCCACAGACCAGTTGGGGAATGTGCTAGTTTACTAGCTGATACATGCAACATGCAAATCCCACGCCCAGATAGTGGTGATCTTATGAAGCTATGAGGAGCAGAGATCCTCCCATAGTCCTTTTCTCAGGGTTGGGAAATCAAGAACTGGGGGGCATCAGTTTAAAGTGAGAGTGCAGATATTTAGTAGGAACCTGAAAGGCAGCTTTTTCCATCAAGGCTGTATGTGGAATGAGCTGCTGGAGGAAGCGTTTGCACTTGCTTCAACCACTTCCCCTGGCAGCTCATGCCTCATACTGTCTTGATGAAAAAGTTGCCAGTGTTTTTTGCTCTGTCCCAGAACTAGGACCATCAGGCACAGGTTTAGAGCAGGAAGGTTTAGAGGAAATATAGGCCAAACACAGGCAAATAGAACTAGCTCAGGGAGGCATCTTGGTTAGTATGATCCAGGTGGACCAAACAACCTGTTTCTGTCCTACATATAGAACATAGAATAGTACAGCACAGTACAGGCTCTTCGGCCCACAATGTTGTGCTGACCCTCAAACCCTGCCTCCCATATAAGCCCCACACCTTAAATTCCTCCATATACCTGTCTAGTAGTCTCTTAAACTTCACTAGTGTATCTGCCTCCACCACTGACTCAGGCAGTGCATTCCACGCACCAACCACTCTGAGTAAAAAACCTTCCTCTAATATCCCCCTTGAACTTCCACCCCTTACCTTAAAGCCATGTCATCTTGTATTGAGCAGTGGTGCCCTGGGGAAGAGGCACTGGCTATCCACTCTATCTATTCCTCTTATTATCTTGTACACATCTACCATGTCTCCTCTCATCCTCCTTCTCTCCAAAGAGTAAAGCCCTAGCTCCCTTAATCTCTGATCATAATGCATACTCTCTAAACCAGGCAGCATCCTGGTAAATCTCCTCTGTACCCTTTCCAATGCTTCCACATCCTTCCTATAGCGAGGCGACCAGAACTGGACACAGGACTCCAAGTGTGGCCTAACCAGAGTTTTACAGAGCTGCATCATTACATCACGACTCTTAAACTCTATCCCTCAACTTATGAAAGCTAACACCCCATAAGCTTTCTTAACTACCCTATCCCCCTGTGAGGCAACTTTCAGGGATCAGTGGACATATACCCCCAGATCCCTCTGCTCCTCCACACTACCAAGTATCCTGCCATTTACTTTGTACTCTGCCTTGGAGTTTGTCCTTCCAAAGTGTACCACCTCACACTTCTCCGGGTTGAACTCCATCTGCCACTTCTCAGCCCACTTCTGCATCCTATCAATGTCTCTCTGCAATCTTTGACAATCCTCTACACTATCTACAACACCACCAACCTTTGTGTCATCTGCAAACTTGCTAACCCACCCTTCTACCCCCACATCCAGGTCGTTAATAAAAATCACGAAAAGTAGAGGTCCCAGAACAGATCCTTGTGGGACACCACTAGTCACAATCCTCCAATCTGAATGTACTCCCTCCACCACGACCCTCTGCCTTCTGCAGGCAAGCCAAATCAGAATCCACCTGGCCAAACTTTCCTGGATCCCATGCCTTCTGACTTTCTGAATAAGCCTACCGTTTGGAACCTTGTCAAATGCCTTACTAAAATCCATATAGATCACATCCACTGCACTACCCTCATCTATATGCCTGGTCACCTCCTCAAAGAACTCTATCAGGCTTGTTAGACAGGATCTGCCCTTCACAAAGCCATGCTGACTGTCCCTGATCAGACCATGATTCTCTAAATGCCCAGAGATCCTATCTCTAAGAATCTTTTCCAACAGCTTTCCCACCACAGACGTAAGGCTCACTGGTCTATAATTACCCGGACTATCCCTACTACCTTTTTTGAACAAGGGGACAACATCCGCCTCCCTCCAATCCTCCGGTACCATTCCTCTGGACAACGAGGACATAAAGATCCTAGCCAGAGGCTTAGCAATCTCTTCTCTCGCCTCGTGGAGCAGCCTGGGGAATATTCTGTCAGGCCCCGGAGACTTATCCGTCCTAATGTATTTTAACAACTCCAACACCTCCTCTCCCTTAATATCAACATGCTCCAGAACATCAACCTCACTCTCGCCTCGTGGAGCAGCCTGGGGAATATTCTGTCAGGCCCCGGAGACTTATCCGTCCTAAAGTATTTTAACAACTCCAACACCTCCTCTCCCTTAATATCAACATGCTCCAGAACATCAACCTCACTCATATTGTCCTCACCATCATCAAGTTCCCTCTCATTGGTGAATACCAAAGAGAAGTATTCATTGAGGACCTCGCTCACTTCCACAACCTCCAGGCACATCTTCCCCCCTTTATCTCTAATCGGTCCTACCTTCACTCCTGTCATCCTTTTTTTCTTCACATAATTGAAGAATGCCTTGGGGTTTTCCTTTACCCTACTCACCAAGACCTTCTCATGCCCCCTTCTTGCTCTTCTCGGCCCCTTCTTAAGCTCCTTTCTTGCTTCCCTATATTCCTCAATAGACCCATCTGATCCTTGCTTCCTAAACCTCATGTATGCTGCCTTCTTCCACCTGACTAGTTTTTCCACCTCACTTGTCACCCATGGTTCCTTTACCCTACCATTCTTTATCTTCCTCACCGGGACAAATTTATCCCTAACATCCTGCAAAAGATCTCTGAACATCAACCACATGTCCATAGTACATTTCCCTGCAAAAACATCATCCCAATTCACACCTGCAAGTTCTAGCCTTATAGCCTCATAATTTGCCCTTCCCCAATTAAAAATTTTCCTGTCCTCTCTGATTCTATCCTTTTTCTTGATAATGCTAAAGGCCATATCATATCTCTATGATTCTATTTGAAGTTCTATTGCTGTTCTGTTGCTTGAATTTATCCCAGGTACTTTTAATTACCAGTTGGGAACTACCTTTATCACACTAGTCTGGAAACTCACCACATGGAACATAATAATATAACCCTGCATTGGCCATAGAAAAAATACACTGGATATTGTAGAAACACACATCAAAGTTGCTGGTGAACGCAGCAGGCCAGGCAGCATCTCTAGGAAGAGGTACAGTCGATGTTTCAGTCCTGACGAAGGGTCTCGGCCTGAAACGTCGACTGTACCTCTTCCTAGAGATGCTGCCTGGCCTGCTGCGTTCACCAGCAACTTTGATGTGTGTTGCTTGAATTTCCAGCATCTGCAGGATTCCTGTTGTTTGGATATTGTAGAGCTAGGCAATAGCAGGAGTGCTACTTTTCAGTAAGGGAAGTACTTCTAAAAGAATGTTCCAAGATTCTGTATCAGCTATCCTTTGAGGAAGAGAGTTCCAGAGAGTGACAGCACTCTGAGAGAAAAAAATCTTCATCTTTATCTTAAATGGGTAATCTCTATTTTTTAAAAACAGAGACAACTTTTAAATGTAACTGTTGCATCGGTTTTCCCCAAAATGGTTCCAAGATGTCACAGGGAACATACGGTAATGTTTTGTGGGCAGCTACTAGATACTTAACCAATTTCCCCCGGGATCAATAAAGTATGACTACGACTATGACTAGATATACTTTTTTGAACTACAATCACTGCTATCTGCAGCCTGTAATTGAACTATCTAAATGAACTAGCAATTCTAAGATCTCCTGTATGATTTGGCGAACTTGATTCATGAGAATGCAGATATGGCCTGGGTGTGGACATGGTGTCAAGGCCTGAGGGTGGAAATGGAACCCCTGCCCTGCTCCATTACTCCTTTCTGATTAAAGCATCAAGCAGAAAACAAACGTATGTCTGCCTGCCTTTGACTCGTCTCCCTCTCTTCTCACTACTGCCATCGGGTGGGAGGTGCAAGCATCTTGGGTCCCACGTATCTGGGTTTGGAAGCTGTCGTTGCCCTGTGGACATCTAGCTTCTGACCTGGCTGCACTCAGCTCAGCACTGCACTGACTCCTTAGCCTTGGACTCACTTTCGGGGAACTGCGGCTCATTTTCTATATATTATTTATTTACTTCTTTTTAAACTATTTGCACAATTTGTCTTCTTTAGGACTTTGGAAGTTGGTTGGTCATTGCGGTGTGTGGCTTTCACAGCTTCTATCGTGCTTCTTTGTTTTGTGGCTGCCTGCAAGATGAATCTCAAGGTTGTATATGGTATGCATAATTTGATAATTAACTTGAACTTTGTTTTCAGAAGAATGTCCACAAGGTGCCTTTTTGCAAGTTATTATTCTGCTACCTTGGTGGGAGCCTGGCAAAATGATTGCTTAAAATGTTTCCTCAGGATTTTGGCCATTGTGCTTGTGAAGCTATTGTGAGAGAAATCTGCTGAAATAATTGGCAAAAAATCACTCTGAGATCAGTGTGAGGCTTTGGCTCTGTCAGTCCCAAAGAGGACCAACATCCTTAACACTGTTTGCAGCTGCATACCACAAGCAGAAATCAAATCAATTAACTAACAGGCAAGGTGGGAAATGCAGCAGGCAGCTAAAAGAGCAGACAGCTAAGTTGATAAACAAGAGGGATTGGACTGAGCTGTATAGCTGCAGGGAGTGTAGCAGCATTTGTGTTTTAAAATGTTCTGATATTTAAAACTATTAGAGGTCAAACCACATTTTATACCCAGAGGAGGCACTGCGATGAAAGAGATAAAATGCAGAAAATTGAAAAAGACCCTGCAGCACGACTGTCCCTCAGCTGGTTGTTTTCACTAAGCACATCCAAACCTACTTTTAAAAGTTGCAAATTTGCAAAAAAAAAAAAAAAAAATGAAGACATGTCTATCTGTATCAAGCTGCTGACTGCTTTATAATTCCAGCATCTCTCTTCTGGCTCTTCATCACCCTTCTAGAGGACTGATTACTGCCAGCGAGGGAGAACACTCTATACATTTGCTTTTGTCCAGTGCTATGAACATTGTTCCTGGATGACTGGGTGAATCATCAGATGCAGAAGTCTTGAAGAATAGGTGACTGAGCTGTTAAGCATTCTGTTCCTATTCTGGCAGTTCAGTGTGTGCAAAGTGGTACAATGCCTTAAAAAGCAAGCTGGCAAAGGATTCATGGGCTTTATCTAATTCATGATCTCCTCTTCTCTAGCACAGCTCTTCTCATCTTATTTATCTCCATTCCTTTCCCCAGAGCTAGCACAGTAAAAGAAAACAGATGTAGAGTGTAAAGTTGGCAAATCTCTCTCGATGATGATGATGGCAACAATGATAATTTCATGCCATCCCTCAAGGTCCATTTGCCCATCAGTTCCCAATTTTGTCCTCTTTTTACCGCTCTTATCTGTCACACACAAACCAACTAAGAGGCTTTTGTCTCAGGGATCTAGGAAGGGGAACTACAGACATTATCTTGGGTGGCTCACTGAAAGCACAACAATATAAAAGATCTTGACATTGAGTTGTCTCCCTGCAGAAGCTGCAAAGGTGATATTCCTTGGACATTAAGGCAACGCTGCTGAGCTCTGCTATTTCATAGGATAGCTGTATGAAATAGGGGCCCATAAGATGGACTGAAACCCGCAATAAACCCACCCTAGGGGCCGATAATAAAGGAACAAGTGCCATCTTGGGCCACATGCTTTTTGTACCAGTTCTTGAAGCAATTACATTTCACAACATCCGCTCTCTTAGTGGTATTCATATGCAGTAGTAAATGTCAAACATGGATTCAATTGTACTTTGTTTTGGCATCAGTTGATTCTACAAATGGTTATTTCAATATAAAACAGAGTGAATTCACTCTGTTTCCAACCACACATAAGCATTACTCAATCCCAATATGTGTCCAGTCACCCAAATGTGGCAGCACGGGAAAGACAAACTATGAAACTGAATAAAATAAATCCATCTTATTCTGCATTGAAACCCTCCTGTCCTATCAAATCCTTTCATGTTCAGCCTTTTGACTTTTCTACCCATCACCTTCCAGAATCTGTCACTATATCCACTCTCCCCTCCTCATTCTGTCTTGTCACCCTTCCTACCTCTTGCTCCACCCTTTCCTTCCATCTTTTTATCTTGGCTCCCCTTTGTCTATCAGTTCAGATGAAGGGTCTTAACCTGAAACATAAAACTGTCCATTTCCTTTCATAGATGTTGCCTGAGCTGCTGAGTTTCTCCAGGATATTGAGTGTTGCTCTAGATTCCAGTAGCTGCATGAAAAACATTTAACGTCACATTGAATTGACCATGGGGGTGTCCAGATAAGTGAAAACTTACACACGGTTATAGTGAGTACACTTAAGATGTAGAAGAGATGCATTAAATTTGTTAGTGTTATAAAGAAAGTGAATGCAGCTGTGGTGGATAATTGAAGTTTAAAGCAATAGATTTGTATATTCTTGTAAAATATCTGTACTTGCTGCATAAAATAGCACTGCTGAATTATTTATAGTCACTCATCAAACTCAAGCAAAGACAGTTGTTTATTCAACATGCCTCAATCCTTAAAATTGGTTAACTAATGGCACCCAACAGAATGTCACAAAAACCAGCTTGTTCAATAATTGCATTCAGAAAGGAACTGAGGCTAAGAAATCCCAACCAAATTTTTGCAGGGAAATTTGCAAATATAAACAAGGAAAACTTATTTTATATTTACTAGTTCTCTTTCAGCAATGAAAGTGGTTAGAAGCAACAAGATTGCATGGACTAAATCCTGTTGGCCAAATTCTCACAGCTCTTCTCTTAAATATTACCATATTTGCTTTTTCCATTGAGTACTTGGCAACTACAGAGACAATTGTAAGTACAGATGAATAATGAGTGACCAGTCCCTCAAAAAGAAAAACTTAAAACTAGGAGCACCAATAGGTAACTGGAAGTAGCTGGTAGATATTAATAATAAATGTATGGATCAGATACCATTCAATGAATCAAGAAAATATTCAAGAAAACTAGATCAGTCTCCTTTATTTATATTTTCTTTTTGCAGTTTGAACAAAATTTTAAATCAATAAGGTCTTTTCTCTGCTACTGTTGGTTTGAGAATCATTGAAATTCCAATCCAGTTTGCAATTGTTTTTCAGACTTTTGCATTTTAACCTATTTTCTTGGATATGTAATGCAGGATTTGCAGAAAGTTGGCACATAGATATTTCTTGGCAACAACCCTCATGCAAAACTGTACCAAGAAGTGGCATTCTGCACAGTGGTTTGATTACTTATTGCTAAACATATATATATGAAAGATAGTGAGTGCATGATGCACACAAAAATCTGCAATTTTCAACACTATATTTTTGCTTATCATACCTTTTATTCCATTTACAGTGGTAAACTGAAGGGAACCAACTCCATGGAAACTGCAGTACATTTATAAAGTGACCCAACATTGAATCATAGTTTCCAATGTGCAATTTGCTGGAACAACCTCAGAATCAATGCTCTAAAGCAAGAATACAATAAATACATTTCTTGGCATACAGGGCCAAAAAATGAATAACTTCTCTTTTCTCTCCTCAGAGGTTAGCTTACTAACCAAAAAATGCACACTTAAACCCAGGTCAGTGAAAGGATTTATTGGCCAACCCACTGCCCCACCTAGAGACTGGAGGCTACATTACTCTAGTACCTTTAAAAACTTCTATATATTATGGAAGCCTATTATACCAAAAAAAAAGAATCATTTCTACTGCTGTTTGAAATAAAATCTTAAATTTCAATGCATGGCAATGATAAAAAGTATATTTTCATATCCTACCCAAAGAAGTAATAAAAATGTATGCCATTACACTAGCTTTTTTTGTATGACTACAGTAGTGCCACATTTTAATCTCAAAGCATAGCAACATAATATTTTTAAGTTTTTGCAAAGGCTAGTATCACATCATGGTGGAGAATTTACCAAATGATGTCATGCAATTTTAGCTGCATTATACAAATGGATCTATTTTTAATTGAGTTTATGACTTCAGGTGACACATGAAAAGACATTACGTTGATGACAAATCTCAAGCACTTTGCCATATATAATAAGCAAAAATATTTATGATACACATATTGTCTTCTATCTGAAAAGGCAAACATTTATGTTTGCAGAATAGATATTCCAGAAAGCAAAATTTTAATTGTCAAATGTAAAGTCTTATATTATTGAATATTTGGACAGTTATAAAGAAGATTGCCTTGAATCCTTGAATCACAAATACATGGTTAAATGTGTTAAAATTTTACAAAATGAACACAATAAAACTTTAGGTGCCAGAACTCTATAAGACTATATCATTTGCTTCTATGATTAATGCTTGAGGCATAAGTCAACATATGATTAAATAGGCAGATGGGTGAGAGGTTGAAAAGTTTTGGAAAAGGGATCTAAATAATAATAAGTGATGCCATGGAATGATATAATTGAAAAATTTCCTTCAGAAAAGTCTGCCTCTGTTGCTCTTTCCAAACTCTTGTTTCATTCAGACAGAACCCTCCCAAAGTTTTCATACCTGGACCTTGAAATCATATTCCTCCCACTCCCATCTACCGCAAGACTTCATTAAGTTCATCTTATCCAACTTATCCTCTTCATTTTTCTTGGCACTTAATCCAATTTTCCCATCTGACTTCCAAGAAACTCTGTGAAAAAGGCCCAGATATGAAAAGAAATCACTTAAATCTACTTAATTGATTATGCTACCTTAGCCAGGTTCAAGGTTATCCAAAGCTACACTAAAACAATACTTCAAGCTGTAAAGAAGAAAAATAAATATGCAAAGTTTTCTACCTGAAAATGGAAGGGTTCCTGAGCAGCCACATGTCTAAGACTGTTCCTTTGATGAATTCATAGCATATTCCATTTTGAAAAGTACAGTAAAGTTCTGGAGCACGGTGGTGAGCATGAAGAATTTGAAAGTTTTTCACCTCATTCTCGCGGTCTATAAAACGTTCTGTCATGTTGCCATATATTCTTACTAGAACAACTTCTTCCATGTCTTGGTCCACATGACAGCCGACAAGTTTATTTGTGATTCCATTGGTGAAAACCTAAGGATAGAAGTGAAAAAGGTTACCTTTTTCCTAAAGATGAAACATCAATGTAAGGTGGAATTTCCACAAATAATGGCTACACTTTGACCCTGTTTACAGCATACAAATGTGTATTATAAAATATTACAACAAAAACAGGCAAGTATAAACTTGACTTTTCATTTTTTGAAATGACCAAGCTAAGAAGTCAGAGAAATTTATGGAAGTTACTGCTGAATAACATGGCTTTGAGATCTGAATTCTGCATACTCTGACCACTTGAGGATGCCTGAGTTCTCCAGGCTCTGATGTTCCTCCTCCCTGTGATTGTTAGTTGATTATTTCACCTGTGACTTTGTTTTACTTATCAGTAGATCTGTGCCTTGTTTTGTTTGTTTAATTAAGTTCCTTCTGTTTTGTTCATCTTTGCTCAGTCTTGAGTTTACCTACTTTTTGTATGGTAATTCTTGAGTCCTAGCCTGTGTTCTCCACTAACCAATGCACAAATCAAGATTATTTGTTCAAATCCACCCTCATCTCTGGTCACCTCTGCACTTGGGTCCACTTGGTCGAAGGCTCTTCAGGTAATCCTGTGGTTAAAGGTACAGACCATAACAATTCAGGTTCAAACCCAGCAAGGCAACCACCCTTGTGACAGCAAGAGTGAATCTTTCATGGATTCAGCCTTGTATGCGCATCTCCAATCAGTGCTGGCTGGCTACAAAGTCATGGTGAGTAGACGTGAGCATATGCTCTAGCACACCTTGACCACCTCGCAGTTGTAGTTGCTCATTGAGACTATCTGGCTGAGCTAGAAAACCCCAGCTGCTACCACAGTTCCTGAGTCTCCAGCCAATATAGATATATCACCCCTTTGTCCTGTTTTGGTTCATCACGGGTCCCATGGTGGTGCCTGAATTTGTTGCACCCGAGTGATTTGATCGAAACCCAGGGACTTGTAGAAGGTTTCTTACACAGTGTTCACTGGCTTTTGAGCTGCAACTCACTAAGTTCCCTTCCAACCATTGCAAAGTGACCTATATCGTCTCTCTTCTCTCTAGCAAAGCTCTCACCTGGGCTACAGTGGTCTGGGTGAAGAACTCTCCAAGTTGTGCAGATGCACCACTCTTCATCAGGGAGGTGAAGAGGGAGTTTTACCACCCAGTCAGCAGTCAAGAGGTAGCCGACCAACAACTCCAGCTTTCCCTGGGTACCTGTAGTGTGTTGTACATAATCAAGTACCGCACCCTGGCAGTAGAGAGAGCTTGGAACACTAAAGCTCTTATACCCATGTTCCATTGTGGGTTATCAGGTGAAATTAAAGATGAACTGACAGCCAGAGGCCCAGCCTAAGATCTTGAGACTCTCACCAATAACTCCATCCAGGTTGACAATCATCTCCAGGAAAGAAGAAAAGAGAATGCCACAGTGAGTTTTCTAGGGTTTCCATTCTCCGAGCCCCACCAGCCTCATCATTCTCGGTATGGTCATGTATACTTCCCTGCTTTCTCCAGAGGAACCAATGCATCTGGGCAAGCTGATTTTCTCCAGCTGAGCAGGAACTGGAAAATGAAGGGAAAGTGTTGCCAACAACAGGAGTTCTGCAGATGCTGGAAATTCAAGCAACACACATCAAAGTTGCTGGTGAACGCAGCAGGCTAGGCAGCATCTGTAGGAAGAGGTGCAGTCGACGTTTCAGGACGTCCTGACGAAGGGTCTCGGCCTGAAACGTCAACTGCACCTCTTCCTACAGAAAGTGTTGCCTCTACTGTGGTGAGCTGGGCCATTTCCATTCCGCCTGTCCTGAGTTGTCAGGAAAAATTCAGACCACCCAGGGAAGGAACGTCTGTTGCAGACTTTACTATTCCTCCTAGATCTGCTAGATCCATGGTTGAGCTGTCTATCTCCATCTCCTGGGGTAAACAATATCATGCCCATGAAGCCTTTGTGCATTCTGCTCTAGCAGGCAATTTCATGACCTCGGGTTAATGAGGGATCTCCAAATTCCCCTGGCCCAACTTGACCAACCAGTCATGAGCTTCGTTTGGGATGAAAGACCTCTGGGCCCCGGGAGGATCTGCCACTTGATTGTTGCCATCTGTCTGTACACAAAACAGCATGCCTGGACTATCCAGTTTTACATTATTCATTCTCCTGAGTTCCCATTAATCTCAGGACATCTACGGTCAGACCTCCACAACTCACAAATTGACTGGACCGACAGTGCACTCCACAGACGGTCTTCTCACTGCCAAGCCACCTGCCCATCCACCCCTCCTGGGCTGCCTCCTGCCTTTCCTGAGCTGTCCCAAGTTCCTGCCAAGTATGCAGACCTACTAGAGCTTATTAGTAAGAAACAGGCCACAACACCCCCTGCTTCATTAAAATTATGACTGTGCAATTGACTTGCTGTCTGGAATCTTTCTGCTCTAGGGAAGTCTGTACTCTATTAGCTCCAGAAAGAGTGGCCATGGAGGAGTACAACCATGATGCCATAGTGTCTGCTTTCATTCAACCCTCCACATCTCCTGCTGGTGCGAGCTTCTTGGTGGTGAGAAAGGATAGTGACTCTGACCATGTATTGATTATTGAGATTTCCATTAGATCATCAGTATCCCTTGCCTCTGATTGCAAGGGGCAACCATCTTTGTCAAACTGGTCCTCTAAAATGTTTACAATTTGGTCTGCACTCGGGATGGTGATGGATGGAAGACCACTTTTAGCACTCCTGCTGGCCACTATGAATATCTCGTCATACCATTTGGATTAATTAACACCCCCTGCAGTTTTGCAGGCCATTATCAATGATGTTCTCTGAGAGATGCTACAACACCTCATTCTTGTGCTTTCTTCTCCTAGTTGCTCTCTCCTCTGGAGAGGAACTATGACATATGGGATAAAGAGCTATTGACAGTCAAATTAGCCCTGGAGTAGTGGAGATATTGGCTGGGGAGGGGGATGGGGGATAAACATCCGTTTGTGGTCTCGACAGACCACAAAAACCTGGCCCACTATTCAAGACTCAATGTGATTAAATTTGTGCCAAGTTCGGAGATCTCTCCTTTTTAACTGTTTGATTTTCTCATTACCTACCACTCAGTTTTGAAAATTAGAAGCCAGACAGCCTCTCCTCGCAGTTTGAACCACTAGACCTGATTGCCATCCCAGAACCCAGCCTCCCAATTGGTGGCACCGGTCCCATTGGCGGTGGGGGTGGGGGTTTCACATTATCGTCAGGAGAGTGCATCAGCAGGAGGCAGACCCAGGTAGTGGTCCACAGGGTTGCCTTTTCATCCCTCACTCTGTCTGTTCAGATATGATATAGTGGGAAGACGTGTCACAGGACGTCCGGGGAACTCTCGAATGGCAGAGTTCATCAAGAGACAATTCTGGTGGTAGGACATGGATGGGATGTTAAATCATACATTCCAGTTTGTCACAGCTGCACCCAGAACAAGGAACTCAGATCATGTCCACAGGGGCTGCTACACCCACTGCCTATTCCTTCCCGTCCCTGGTCCCATATCTACATGGAGCTCTTTACCGGTCTGCTACCATCGTGGACTGGCGGTGGTTCCTTCAGCTTAGGAGACAGCTAACCTTATGTTGAGACACGTGTTCAGAGCATACTGCTTTTCCCAGGATGTTGTTTCTGACGGTGATCCTCAGTTTACCTCCAGGTTCCAGAAGGCCTTCTGTTGGCTCATTGGAGCTACAGTCAGTCTCTCATTGGGATTTCACCCCCAGTCCAATGGGCATACGAAGGACCTGAAGAAGACCCTGAGGTGCCTTTTGTCGGGCATCCCAACCACCTGGAATGATCACCAGCTCTGGGAAGAGTTTGCTCAGAACACTCTGTGCCCCTCTTCTACAGGTATGTCTGTCTTCGCGTGTCAGTTTGGTTATACACCACCTCTGTTTCCTGAGCAGGGGTCTCATCTGCTGAACAGCTGGGCTTGTGTTGCTAGGAGACATGGAGGAAAGCTCAGGCAGCCTGGTTGAAGGCCTCTCTGCAACACCAATGGCAAGCCAACGATCGGAGGTGGCTGGAGTCTTCATTCCATCCTGGTCAAAGGATCTAGATCTCCGCCAAAGATCTTCCTCTGCGGGTTGCATCTCGGAAACTGGCTCCATGCTATATTAGACCATTTCTGTTGGATCCAGTTACATACAGTTTCCAGTTGCCAGACAATAGCCTATCAAATCCAGTTTCCATGACTTCCATCTAAAACCCCTTCTGTGCAATCAGCTGGCGCCAGTCCTGAGATTGTCTCGGTTTCTCGCATCATTAACTGTCAGCCAGTGAGCACTGTCCTTCAGCTGCTGGATGCCTGTCTGGTTTGTGGCTAGCTCCATTATGTAGTGGATTGGGAAAGGTATGACCCAGAGGAAAGTTTGTGGATTCCCTCCTGTGACAACCTGGACCTGAACCGGATCAGAGACTTCCACTGTAGAGACGTCACCATCAGCCATCCGGTACTAGCCTTAGCAGTTGAGGGAGAGTGTCTTGTTATGCCTTGATCTGACCACCTGGGAGTACCTCCTCCCCTAATTATTAGATTATTTTTACCTGTGTCTTGTTTTAGTTATCAGCACACCTACACCTGTAAGCCCAGTCTTGAGCTTACCTATCCTTTATGTAGTGACTCTCAAGGCCTAGACTATGCTCTCTACTAATCAATTCACAAATGAAATAGTTCAAGTGCATCTTCCTCACTGATCTCCTCTGCACTTGGGTCCCAGTCTGGCAACCATCCTTGTTACAACACCCATTTTTTACATCACTGGGACTCTTCACAGTGTGACGAGAATACACATAAAATTAAGATGTTTGCTGGCCTGGGTTAGCATCAGTGACATCAGCAGTTGGTCTGCCACCTGCCCTCAGGGGAAGGAGAGATAAGGAACAATGGAGCAGCGTCTGGAGATGTGTAATGAAGGGACGTGGGAGGGAGAGAGCTGTCTGGAGCGGCTCCCCCTTTGAACCCTGAACTGTTTGAAGTGATGGACAGGCGATACCCCAGCAGGGGGATAAAAAGGGACAGGTTCGCTAAGACAGACACACACGCCACCCGAGGCAACGAGACCCTGGAAGCGGTGCGCCTCTCACGAGTGGGTGAGAAGTATCGGACAACGGCCAGGGTGGAAAGGTACGATCAGCGGGAACCCGGTGTGTGTCCGCCCTTGCCTGGGTGCCGGGTTCACTGCAGAGGATCGACCGCATCTGGAGGAGGGGTCACAGTCGGTGACCTCAGGTGACATCACCAAGGACCCGCCCAAAAGCTGCTTGTGAGCCATCTCGCCGGTCTGTGAGTGAAGCCGTTCTGAATGATCAGTTGTTCCTGTTCTATCTCTCTCTTCCCCCCACGTTGTCCATCGCCATGGCAACGATTACTGCGAACTGAACTGGACTGAACTTTGAGTCATTTTGAAATTTGGTCATTTACCCCTAGACAACGATAGAGCTTGATTGATGCTGTTATCTTAATTCTGTGCACCTGTGTGTTTATCATCGCTGAACTGTTGCATTTATTATCCTTTCGATTACTGTGTTGCTTGTTTCTTTAATAAAACTTTCTTAGTTCTAGTACTCCAGACTCCAACTGAGTGATCCATTTCTGCTGGTTTGGCAACCCAGTTACGGGGTACGTAACAACAGTTAACAAAGTAAGAACATAAGTGAGCAATGAAATTAATTCTTAAGTATAAAAACAGCTTTTCAGAAACAGAATTACCAATGAAATCCAAGTAAACATTTGTCGTATCATGGCAACTTGCAGCAAGTATCTGATTTGTGCTCTCAGTGAGGGAAGATTTTTTTTCACACAATGATGACACATCAGTATTTCAAGCGTGGCTATAACTTATTTCACATTTCTATTGTCCTTGAGGTGATGAGGATAAGAACTGATGTAGTCCATGTAGTACTAACAACTAGCATAGTCAGGAAGCTTATCCAATCCACTCACTCATTTACTGTGAGGATTTTGAAGTAGAATTGACATCAACTTCTTTCTCCATTTCAATCAAAATGTAAACAAGTTTTCAGATAGATTCTTCAGCCTGATGCCGACACTAACAACTGGATTTTTTTTTTGGATATTGCTGTGAAAATTCTTTGCTATTGACCTGCTGCCACTGGGTGTAGCTACCCCTGTGCTAATCCAGTGGACTCTTTGTAGTTCAACGGGGTACCATGCACATCTGCAGTCTCCAAGTTCTCACAGACTGGAAAGTCCATCTGTTCACCTTATGCAAGGCCAAACCAGGAAACAGGGGACAGGTGACACTGGTCATTCTAGAGAAATGTATATTGTTTAAATGATGTGAATTGATTTTAATGGTTTTTAAAAATGTTTTAAGTATAAATGTTTTATGTTAAATGTATCATGTTGAATAATTTTAAATTTTAACTGGTTCATTATTTAACATGAATCAAGTGTTACTGAATGCTTGCAAACACAAAGATTTAATTGCCACAACAATACTGAAAGCTTTGACAGTCCTTGGATAGTGGAGATCCACTGGTTATCAGAGCTCACAGGCTCAATAAACTGATCAGAAAGGCTGGCTTTGTTATACGAGTCAAAGTGGACACATTGGAGGCTATGATAGAACAAAAGACCCTATGGAAAAATCTTGGTAATTCTGGACAATGTTTCTCACCCTCTGCATGCCGTCTTGGCTGAGCAGATGAGCACATTTAGTAATAAACTAAAACTGCACTGCTCCAAAGGGCACTCATATAGTTATTCTTATCCTCAGCTATTGGGCTCTATGGGTCAACCTATAGCCAGGGAAATAATGATCCCCTCCTGTTAGACTGTTTGTGATAACTTATTTTTTATATAATTTTTCCACTTCTTTTCTAACATTTTTATCTGTGCACTTGTAATACTACTGTGACACTGTAATTTCCTTTGGGATCAATAAAGTATTCATCTATCTATCTTTCTAAAGTGCAGCCAAACTCATTGGGCCACTCCAAATGTCAAGAGTCTAACTTAATACTAGAGGTCCATTCAATGGTCCTATAACAGTGTTTTAGAAGTCATCCTTGACTCTGATGGTGCATATCTTCAGATGCTCTGCTTGATGAGAGGAGGGAAACAGAAGAATGTCTAGGGTGGGAGGGGTCTTTGAATAAGGCTACGTCCACACTAGATCGGATAATTTTGAAAACGCTGGTTCTGCATAAAAATGATAGGCGTCCACACCAGACGTTTTTGAAAATACCTCCATCCACACTAAAACTGATATTTGGGCGGATCTCCTCCTACTGGGAATGCGCAGGACACACAGAAAACAAGCGAAGAGGAAACGGTATACTTGGTGTGCGTTTGTCCAGTTACAGACTAGAAAAACTTAAAAGGAAATTGCCAAACGAAAGATTTGGTGCGCATTTGTCCAGAAACATTTCCTACAGTTATAGTCTCTTCACCGATGAAAGGGACGCCAGCTACAACTAAATGCAATAAGGCTTGTTACTGGGCAAAAGTGAAATTTGCTGTTACCTCATTTGTTTGCCTTTACTTTTGCCATGTCTTTGTGTATTATTTTGCTGTATTTAACACGTGCAATAAAACAAGTTACTGGGCAAAAGTGACAATTGCATCTATTGAATGTTTGCACAAGCAATACATTAATAAAGCACCGTGTTAAATGTATAAAACATGTCTGCATCAGTGTTATCTTGTAGTTCCATACAATGTTACATTAGGATGTTACACATCTGTTATCAGATATTGTTGTTGTGGTGTTGGAGGTTGTGTTCAAGAAAACAATGAAATGCCGCGTTGCCGCCACCATTTGTTCCGGCACGTCATGACAGCGGTTTTAAAATTAGCCAGTTACCCTGTACACACTACAACGGCCAACAGGCGTTTTCAGGTTTAAACACTCTGGAGAGTGCTTTAGAAAAGCTCTCATTTCGGAGGAGGAAAATGCCGTTTCAGTGTGGACGGAGGGTCAAAACGAAGAGAAAAAGCATCAGTTACAGATTTATCCGGTCTAGTGTGGACGTAGCCTAAGTTGGCTGCTTGACAGAGGCAGTGAAAAGTGCAGCAGGAATATAGGTATAGGTAGATTATTCAATTTCCATTCTGATCAGTAGGTTAGAGGATGTTCTATGAGTCTGTGGTGGCCAGTGCTATCATGTTTGCTGTTGTGCGCTGGGGCAGCAGGCTGAGGGTAGCAGACATCAACAGAATCAACAAACTCATTCGTAAGGCCAGTGATGTTGTAGGGATGGAACTGGACTCTCTCACGGTGGTGTCTGAAAAGAGGATGCTGTCCAAGTTGCATGCCATCTTGGATAATGTCTCCCATCCACTACATAATGTACTGGGTGGGCACAGGAGTACATTCAGCCGGAGACTCATTCCACCGAGATGCAACACAGAGGGTCATAGGAAGTCATTCCTGCCTGTGGCCATCAAACTTTACAACTCCTCCCTTGGAGGGTCAGACACCCTGAGCCAAAAGGCTGGTCCTGGACTTATTTCATAACTTACTGGCATAATTTACATATTACTATATAACTATTTATGGTTTTATTACTATCTATTATTTATGGTGCAACTGTAACGAAAACCAATTTCCCCCAGGATCAATGAAGTATGACTATGACGAGGTTAAATGGTCACTGTAAACTGTCCTATGATTAGGCTAGGGTTAAAATTGAGGTTTACTGGTTGGTGTGGCTCGTTGGACTGGAAGGGCTTGCTGGACGCTGTATCTCGAAATAAATAAATATTTCTCTGGTATTACCCTGCATGTTAATCAACAACAGGCAAGGAACCTAAACCAACACATAAGCTGCATTAATGACAAAGAGACAGAGTAAAATTGACAGGCATTAAAATGTTCATTTGGCAATAAACTCACAGTGTAAACTGAGCCTGAAAACTCTCAGTGCATCCCAGAAAATCCAATGTACAGAGCTGAAGGGACAGGGTGGGTTCAGATCTGAACACAAGAAGAAATAAAAGTAGTGTATGTAGAGCGCCAGTAAAGCAAAATAGCAGCTCACACGCAATCCGGTCAAGCCAAGTTCCTTGGTGTTAGCAATAAAGCATATGAGCCCTTCTGTTCTCATGCAGAATAGATGTAGGCATTCATAAAGGTGAATTATGCTTTTGAAATTAAGGTAAGTGTCAAAGCATAACTGCTCAAAATGATGCAATAGGAAGGTACAAGAAAGCAATGCTTCTGAGAATCATTGGAGAAACAAATACAATCTGTGATTAAGAAGAAAGATAAAGGATCATATTAAATTGAAAAATGGGGTACGCAAAGTGGCAATGGCTAGTGTAGACCAGAGAACTGGGAAGATTTAGCATCTAGCAGTAGAAACCTGAAAAGCTCATAAGAAAGGAGAAAATTAATTTTGAGAGGAAACTAGCAGATAGTCTATAAACCAGCAGTAAAAATTTCTCTGGATATATGAATATGAAGAATGTGGCTAAGGTAAATATGGGACATTTAGAGAACAAGGCTGGCAAATTAATAACAGCAAAAAAATGGCAGATGTGTTGAATTATTTTTCCAGAAGTCTTCACTGTGGAAGATTTTGCTAAAGCATCAGATGAGCCAGTTTCAAATAACATGGCAAAAGTTACAGAAATCCCACTTAGAAGGTATAAAATATAAGAGAACCTCAAGGGGCTAAAGGCGGACATGTCACTAAGACCCAATGGATTGGTTGCTAGGGACTTAAGGAAATGGTTTGTTCAGATTGTGAACTCATTGGTTGAAAATTTTTACAACTCATTAAACTCTTGCAGGATACGAAAACGGTAGATTGGAAAACATCCAATGAGAACCCTTGCTTCAAGAGATTATAAAGACAGAAGACAGGAAACTACAGGCCAATTAAATTAACAGCTAATATTGGCAAGGTGTTAGAGTCAATAATCAAGGATGAAATAGAAAATCATTAAGGGCAGCTGAATATGATAAAATGGAGGCAACATCTTTTTACGAAAGATAAATTATGTTTGACAAATTTGCATCAATCCTTTGAGGATGTCACCGGGAGATATTATACAAAGAAAATAGTACATTGTGTATTTATGTTTAAAAAAAAACATATTTGGAAATTACCATATAAGAACAGTGATATCAGAGGATCTATATTAGAATGAGCTGAAAACAGGGAGTTGGAGCAAACTTGTCCTAATTCGGACTGGTTTGAAAGTGGATCAGTTGCTGACATGCAATTGTTCATTATTTACAAAAATGACCCGAAGGAAGGAATAATACAAAAGATACCAAATTTTTCCAATGATCTGAATAAAGTTGGAAGAATATGTTCTGATGACAACATTGTGATTCTGCAATGGGATATGGATACACTGAGACTGTGGGAAAAATACTGGTAAAGTGAGTTTAATGTAAGAGGAGTGAGAGGTCACGGACTTCAGTAGTAAGGGAAATCAAAAAGCAGATTGTTATCAAAATTGAGAGAGACTGCAGGTAAGTGGAATAAGAGGGACCTAGATGTTTAGTGTATGAGTCACTAAAGGTGAGAAGACAGGCCCAACCAGCTGTTAAAGCAAACACCATTTTGGCCTTCATTGTGAAGGGGTTGACATTTACAAAGGATATTTAAAGGAAATTGCTCACTATGCTGGTAAGTTCTCAT
The DNA here is from genome assembly GCF_963921235.1 of Mobula hypostoma. Taxonomy (NCBI): domain Eukaryota; kingdom Metazoa; phylum Chordata; class Chondrichthyes; order Myliobatiformes; family Myliobatidae; genus Mobula; species Mobula hypostoma. Next base: position 43,947,044 of record NC_086107.1, on the reverse strand, counting down.
CTGCAATAGCATACATATTTTTATTGACTTAAACTAAAAATAGGTAAAGTAACACTGGAGGCCGTCCAAAGGAGATTCACCAGGCTAATTTCTGGAAGTAGAAATTTGCCTTATCAAGAGAATCTAGATAGTTGGGCCTATATGCTTGGGGTTTAAGAGAATGAGGTGATCTTATTCAAGTATTTAAGATCCTGATGCGCTTGACAGCGTAAACATTTCATGGAATTAAATGTTAACTGACATCTCCTTATCAGCCTCATATGGTAAAACTGAATGATGACTGTGTCTTGTGAATAACACACTCAAGAAGCAAGATGTGCAAGGCGGATCTGATCTTACTATAAGTTTTTCTCTGGACTGCATATTGACACTGCGAGCCATATCAGGAAACAATCATCTAGAAATATCTATCAACTATTGTAGTAATGCATCTAATTCTAGTTCAGCCAAATCTGGAAGGGAAAGTGGAAGGAAGATAAGTAAAACTAAGAGAACACATGCCATGAAAGGGCAAAGTTCAGATTCCCTGTTAAGGGTTTTGTTGAGATGCTGATAAGAAAATATGACATCAGATACTACAATGTTTATCTCATTGAGTCAGTGAGTGATTGGGAAGGTTCATTTCAATCACTTAATATCAGTGCAAGATATTCAAGAAAATAGTTAAGACTGTGCATTTGAAATGACTTCTGTATTGGATTCTACAGTTATTGAAGAACAGTTGACAAAGAACATTATTTAAAATTCAATAAGTGAAACATTCAGTGAATCTAGAGATGTATACCTCATCAACAATATTTGGCATCTCCCTATGATGAACAGATATGAACCCTTATATAATTTCAAGGATTGAAACATTTCCAAGACTATTTAATTGATAAAACTAGTAAATGCATAAAAGTTATTTAACTAGTTTTGTTTCTGAAAAATGAGGAAGCTATAACATATTTGACCTTGTGTGCTTATCATTGTACACTTACTGGATGTCTAACTTCTAATAAGCAATGTATACAGTCTAGACCTCTCTGTACTACCTGCATCTTGCTCTATACAGTCTACATGTTGCTTTGCTGTAGATCTGGAAGCCACGGCCGATACACATTACAGAGGTGAAAACGCATCATGGTATATTAAAACTATGACTGAAGAACTGCTGATTAATGAGATGTCAAATGAGTGGAAATATGGCACAAATGCTCCTAATCTATATTTCCACCTGATTATACCTGCATTCTGGTTTTCCTTTTTTTGGTGAAAAAGCATGTGGTGCTGTTGTGTAAAATGAGTGATAGTGAATTGGCCATCCATTCTCCACTACCCCTGTTGCCAATGCAATAAAATATTGCAACTACAGTTGAACACCAAAAATTACGCTGCCAATTTTCAGGAAATAAATATTCAGCAAATTGCATAATTTGAGAACATCTCAATTCTGTGAAGTGGAGGCTAACCTCCTTTATTCATAATTAATTTTGATAGTGCTATAAATATCATATATTAACATTTTTGTTTGCTATTAATATCCTAAATAACATTTTAAAGACCGGCATTTATAGATTTCATCCTTAATCCTTACTTGAATGGCAATTAACAAGGATGTGAGTTTAGAGGAAACAGAAAATCAACGTACCTAATACACAATTGTATAACACCCACACCTAGAAATTTATAAGTGAATGTAAAAAAGTATTAAAATAATTATGCCCAGTGGATTACAGTCTCTGGCTCTGAATGGCTGGTGCATTGTAGAGTGGGAATTTCTCTACAATGCCTAGGTACACATTCACAGGCAAATGTTCATACCAAAGTGAGATTGTTCACCTGTTGTTGGAGTAGGATGGACTTTTGACCTGACAATCTATCTTGTACTTGCCTTGTACCTTATTGTCTGCCAGCATTGCACCTTCTCCGCAACTATCACACCGTATTCTGCATTCTGTTATTGCTTTTCTCTTGTACTATATCAATCTATTAAGCAGTGAGATGATCTGGATGGACGGCATGCAAAACAATTTTTTTTTACTGTATCTTGGGACATGTGACAATAATTAAAGCCTTGTCAATAGTAATGTTTAGCCCATGGAAGGCACTGATCAGGTATCCGAGGAACTTTGTGTAACTAATCTCTCCTGATGGGGATTATACCTTTGTCTCTTAAATAGGAAATGAATACTGAATGTTATTGCTGTTGGACGCCATTGTGCAGTGTAGGAAGCTGTGTTTATAGGACTGGTGCTGTAGGCACCTTGGTGGTAATGGAGGTTCAGGAAGATGTCAAGAGCTAAGCTGAAAAACTAGTGAGGGGAATTAACCAGTGAGTTCAGTGCCAGGACAGATGTCCCAAAGTTTCAAGAGAAGGAAAATTTATCTCTTATGTTTAATGAACATCAGAGAAAGCAAAAATGAAATCTGATCTTTCAGCAACTCCACTCAGACTCTTAACCAATTCTATCATCTCACACCTTCTTTTATTCATTTCATAGGATCTGGGTATCTGGGCAAGACCAGTGTTTATTGTTCATCCCAAAATGTCTTTAAGAGGTTAGTGATGAGATGGCTTCCTAAACAGCTGCAGCCACCTGCAATGCTACTGGGCTGAGTGTTAAATATTTGCAACCAGCAAAACAAGAATTGGCAGTATATTTCTAAGTCAGGACAGTATGCAACAAGGAGGGACATATGTGATTGGTGATAATCTCATGTAACTGTTGCCTGTTTTTCTTGCAGCAAGAGGTTGTGAATTCATGAGATGCTGTCACAGCAGGCCAAGTGAATAATTGTAATGAATTTTGTAGACGGTATGCACTGCAGCCATAGTGGGCCAACAGTGGAGGCAAGGCATGTTTAATTAATGGATGGTGTACGAACCTTTTCCTGAATGTCCCTGGTGTTGCACTTGTCTAGATGAGTGTAAACTATTCCACCATACTCCTGACACCTATGGGATGCACACCCTGCCAGTCATTTGAGCATTAGAAGAGGTGTCAGGCACAGATAATACACTCATTAACCTTCTTCACCCTCTCTTACATAGAAACGTAGAAGCACAGAAAATAGGTGCAGGAGTAGGCCATTCGGCCCTTCGAGCCTGCACCGCCATTCAGTATGATCATGGCTGATCATCCAACTCAGAACCCTGTACCAGCCTTCCCCCATACCCCCGATCCCTTTAGCCACAAGGGCCATATCTAACTCCCTCTTAAATACAGCCAATGAACTGGCCTCAACTGTTTCCTGTGGCAGAGAACTCCACAGATTCACCACTCTCTGTGTGAAGAAGTTTTTCCTAATCTCATTCCTAAAAGGCTTTCCCTTTATCCTCAAACTGTGACCCCTCATTCTGGACTTCCCCAACATCGGGAACAATCTTCCTGCATCTAGCCTGTCCAATCCCTTTAGGATTTTATATGTTTCAATAAGATCCCCCCTCAATCTTCTAAATTCCAACAAGTATAAGCCTAGTCGATCCAGTCTTTCATCATATGAAAGTCCTGCCATCCCAGGAATCAATCTGGTGAACCTTCTTTGTACTCCCTCTATGGCAAGGATGTCTTTCCTCAGATTAGGGGACCAAAACTGCACACAATACTCCAGGTGTGGTCTCACCAAGGCCTTGTACAACTGCAGTAGTACCTCCCTGCTCCTGTACTCGAATCCTCTTGCTATGAATGCCAGCATACCATTCACCTTTTTCACCGCCTGCTGTACCTGCATGCCCACTTTCAATGACTGGTGTATAATGACACCCAGGTCTTGTTGCACCTCCCCTTTTCCTAATCAGCCACCATTCAGATAATAATCTGTTTTCCTGTTTTTGCCACCAAAGTGGATAACTTCACATTTATCCACATTAAATTGCATCTGCCATGAATTTGCCCACTCACCTAACCTATCCAAGTCACCCTGCATCCTCTTAGCATCCTCCTCACAGCTAACACTGCCGCCCAGCTTCGTGTCATCCGCAAACTTGGAAATGCTGCATTTAATTCCCTCACCTAAGTCATTAATATATATTGTAAACAACTGGGGTCCCAGCACTAAGCCTTGCGGTACCCCACTAGTCACTGCCTGCCATTCTGAAAAGGTTCCGTTTATTCCCACTCTTTGCTTCCTGTCTGCCAAGCAATTCTCCATCCACATCAATACCTTACCCCCAATACCGTGTGCTTTAAGTTTGCACACTAATCTCCTGTGTGGGACCTTGTCAAAAGCCTTTTGAAAATCCAAATATACCACATCCACTGGTTCTCCCCATCCACTCTACTAGTTACATCCTCAAAAAATTCTATGAGATTCGTCAGATATGATTTTCCTTTCACAAATCCATGCTGACTTTGTCCGATGATTTCACCGCTTTCCAAATGTGCTGTTATCACATCTTTGATAACTGACTCTAGCATTTTCCCCACCACCGATGTTAGGCTAACCAGTCTATAATTCCCCGGTTTCTCTCTCCCTCCTTTTCTAAAAAGTGGGGTTACATTAGCCACTCTCCAATCCTCAGGAACTAGTCCAGAATCTAAAGAGTTTTGAAAAATTATCACTAATGCATCACTATTTCTTGGGCTACTTCCTTAAGCACTCTGGGATGCAGACCATCTGGCCCTAGGGATTTATCTGCCTTTAATCCCTTCAATTTACCTAACACCACTTCTCTACTAACATGTATTTCCCTCAGTTCCTCCATCTCACTGAACCCTCTGTCCCCTACTATTTCCGGAAGATTATTTATGTCCTCCTTAGTGAAGACAGAACCAAAGTAGTTATTCATCTCCCTCAGCCATTAGTTCCAGCAACAGAATCAGAATCAGATTTAATATCACCAGCTAATGTTGTGAAATTTGTTAACTTCGTGGCATCAGTAAAATGCGATACATGATCATAGAGAGAAAAAGTATATACGGTATAAAATAGTTAAATTTAATATGTAGTGCAAAAAAAATGGGAAATAAAGGAAGTAGTGAGGTAGTGTTCACGGATTCAATGTCCATTTAGAAATCAGATGGCAGAGGGGAAGATGCTGTTCCTGAATTGTTGAGTGTGTGCCTTCAGGCTTCTGTACCTCCCCCCGATGGAAGTAATGAAAAGGCAGCATGTCCTGAGTGGTGGAGGTCCTTAAGATAAACGTTGCCTTTCTGAGGCACTGCTCCTTGAAGATGACCTGGATACTACAGAGGCCAGTGCCCGTGATGGAGCTGGCTAATTTTACCACTCTCGGCAGCTTACTTCGATCTTGTGCGGTAGCCCCCCGTCCCCATGCCAGATAGTGATGCAGCCAGTTAGAATGCTCTCCATGGTACACTTGTAGAAATTTGCAGAAGGGAGTATCCATGATTGTGTGCTCATCTAACATAAGGCCTTTGACCGGTAGTGGATTGGAGACAACTGAACAAGGCAGTAATTCCAACCACATAACACACACATTGTTCAAATATGTCACTCTTGCTCACCTTCACCAAGCATCATGGTTTCCCTAGAGCAGGACAACAGTCCTTGCTAGTATGAAAGGTATGTCCAGCTCCACATCGGCCTTCACGTGCAGTGTCTGTGTTGTGGGCAGAAGGCAGCACAGCACTGAGCAGCAGAGTGAACCCTCAACCTTTCACTAACCAGGCTCTCCTTACTGCTATCATATCACTTTATTCCACTGTCAGAGGGGCTTTGAGGTTGTCGGGCTTTCCAGAAATCTGTCCTCAATCAGATTAGCACAAAGCAAATAACCTCTTTCTCAATGTCAACAAGTCAAAGGATGGTTATCTACTTCAAGAGAACTTGTACCCCTTACACCCCTCTTCACATCAGCAGCACAGCAGTGGTAACTGTGAGCAGTTCCAAACTCCTGGGAGTGCACATCACATCTTGCACAACTTCCTCAGGAAACATTTCCCAGGAAACGTTTCACACATTCAAAAAAGGCTCGCCAACACGTTATAGCAATTAGTGAAACTTGGCTACAGGAGGGGCAGGACTGGCAGCTTAATATTCCAGGGTTCCGATGTTTCAGATGTGATCGAGGCAGAGGAATGAAAAGTGGGCGAGTAGCATTGCTTGTTAGGGAAAATATTACAGCAGTGCTCAGGCAGGACAGATTAGAGGGCTTGTCTACTGAGTCCTTATGGGTGGAGCTGAGAAACAGGAAAGGTATGGCCACATTAGTGGGATTATATTACAGACCACCCAATAGTCAACGAGAATTGGAAGAGCAAATCTGCAGAGAGATAGCAGGCATCTGCAGGAAACATAAAGTTGTGGTGGTAGGGGATTTTAATTTTCCATATATTGATTGGGACTCCCATACTGTTAGGGGTCTAGATGGTTTAGAGTTTGTAAAATGTGTTCAGGAAAGTTTTCTAAATCAATATATAGAGGGACCAACTAGAGGGGATGCAATATTGGATCCCCTGTTAGGAAACGAGTTAGGACAAGTGACGGAAGTGTGTATAGGGGAGCACTTTGGTTCCAGTGATCATAACACCATTAGTTTCAACTCGATCATGGACAAGGATAGATCTGGTCCTAGGGTTGAGGTTCTGAATTGGAAGAAGGCCAAATTTGAAGAAATGAGAAAGGATCTAAAAAGCATGGATTGAGACAGGTTGTTCTCTGGCAAAGATGTGATCAGTAGGTGGGAAGCCTTCAAAGGAGAAATTTTGAGAGTGCAGAGTTTGTATGTTCCTGTTAGGATTAAAGGCAAAGTGAATAGGAATAAGGAACCTTGGTTTTCAAGGGATATTGCAACTCTAATAAAGAAGAAGAGGGAGTTGTATGACATGTATAGGAAACAGGGAGTAAATAAGGTGCTTGAGGAGTATAAGAAGTCCAAGAAAATACTTAAGAAAGAAATCAGGAGGGCTAAAAGCAGACATGAGGTTGCCTTGGCAGTCAAAGTGAAGGATAATCCAAAGAGCTTTTACAGGTATATTATGAGCAAAAAGATTGTAAGGGATAAAACTGGTCCTCTTGAAGATCAGAGTGGTTGGCTGTGTGCAGAACCACAGGAAATGGGGGAGATCTTAAATAGGTTTTTTGCATTGGTATTTACTAAGGAAACTGGCATGAAGTCTATGGAATTAAGGGAAACAAGTAGTGAGATCATGGAAACTGTACAGATTGAAAAGGAGGAGGTGCTTTCTGTCTTGAGGAAAATTAAAGTGGATAAATCCCCGGGACCTGACAGGGTGTTCCCTCGGACCTGGAAGGAGACTAGTGTTGAAATTGCAGGGGCCCTGCCAGAGATATTTAAAATGTCGCTGTCTACAGGTGAGGTGCCGGAGGACTGGAGAGTGGCTCATGTTGTTCCGTTGTTTAAAAAAGGATCGAAAAGTAATCCGGGAAATTATAGGCCGGTAAGTTTAACGTCAGTAGTAGATAAGTTTTTGGAGGGAGTACTAAGAGACAGAATCTACAAGCATTTGGATAGACAGGGACTTATTAGGGAGAGTCAACATGGCTTTGTGCGTGGTAGGTCATGTTTGACCAATCTATTGGAGTTTTTCGAGGAGGTTACCAGGAAAGTGGATGAAGGGAAGGCAGTGGATATTGTCTACATGGACTTCAGTAAGGTCTTTGACAAGGTCCCGCATGGGAGGTTAGTTAGGAAAATTCAGTCGCTAGGTATACATGCAGAGATGGTAAATTGGATTAGACATTGGCTCAAAGGAAGAAGCCAAAGAGTGGTAGTAGAGAATTGCTTCTCTGAGTGGAGGCCTGTGACTAGTGGTGTGCCACAGGGATCAGTGCTGGGTCCATTCTTATTTGTCATCTATATCAATGATCTGGATGATAATGTGGTAAATTGGAACAGTAAATTTGCAGATGATACAAAGATTGGAGATGTAGTAGACAGTGAGGAAGGTTTTCAGAGCCTGCAGAGGAACTTGGACCAGCTGGAAAAATGGGCTGAAAAATGGCAGACGGAGTTTAATACTGACAAGTGTGAGGTATTGCATGTTGGAAGGACAAACCAAGGTAGAACATACAGGGTTAATGGTAAGGCACTGAGGAGTGCAGTAGAACAGAGGGATCTGGGAATACAGATACAAAATTCCGTAAAAGTGGTGTCACAGGTAGATAGGGTCGTAAAGACAGCTTTTGGTACATTGGCCTTTATTAATCAAAGTATTGAGTATAAGAGCTGGAATGTTATGATGAGGTTGTATAAGGCATTGGTGAGGCCGAATCTGGAGTATTGTGTTCAGTTTTGGTCACCAAATTACAGGAAGGATATAAATAAGGTTGAAAGAGTGCAGAGAAGGTTTACAAGGATGTTGCCGGGACTTGAGAAACTCAGTTACAGAGAAAGGTTGAATGGGTTAGGACCTTATTCCCTGGAGCGTGGAAGAATGAGGGGAGATTTGATAGAGGTATATAAAATTATGATGGGTATAGATAGAGTGAATGCAAGCAGGCTTTTTCCACTGAGGCAAGGGGAGAAAAAAAAAACAGAGGACATGGGTTAAGGGTGAGGGGGGAAAAGTTTAAAGGGAACATTAGGGAGGGTTTCTTCACACAGGGAGTAGTGAGAGTACGGAATGAGCTGCCAGATGAGGTGGTAAATGCGGGTTCTTTCTTAACATTTAAGAATAAATTGGATAGATACATGGATGGGAGGTGTATGGAGGGATATAGTCCGTGTGCAGGTCAGTGGGACTAGGCAGAAAATGGTTCGGCACAGCCAAGAAGGGCAAAAAGGCCTGTTTCTGTGCTGTAGTTTTTCTATGGTTTCTGTGGTTTCTCTTCTTTCTGAGGAGGCTGAAGTGAGCCGGATTATGTACATCTATGCTAGCGTCCTTCTACAGATGTGCAGTAAAGCGCATCCTGGCACGCTGCATCGCTGCATGTGCCCTGAGTGCACAATCCAAGAAGCTCATAATCAAGGCAAATGCATGCCTCAATTCTTGTAACACACTTAAGAGTTGCTGGTGGACGCAGCAGGCCAGGCAGCATCTCTAGAAAGAGGTACAGTCCATGTTTCGGGCCGAGACCCTTCGTCAGGACTAATTGAAAGAAGAGACCGTCCCATGATCCTCTCATCTCCCTTTTGCCAATCAACTTTCCAGCTCTTGGCTTCATCCCTTTCCCTCCTGTCTTCTCCTAACATTCTGGATCTCCCCCTCCCCCTCCCACTTTCAAATCTCTTACTAGCTCTTCTGTCAGTTAGTCCTGATGAAGGGTCTCGGCCTGAAACATCGATTGTACCTCTTCCTAGAGATGCTGCCTGGCCTGCTGCGTTCACCAGCAACTTTTAAGTGTGTTGCTTGAAATTCCAGCATCTGCAGATTTCCCCGTGTTCTCCATTCTAGTGACTGGATTCAATTTTCCTGGAATACAGTGTCCCTGTGCCATCATGTATCTCAAGTTACAAGCAGCGTGTGAGAGATAGCAGCTTCCACTGCATAGAGAGTTCAGAAGCAAACAAATTCAGAAAAACAATATTCTCTTCTTCTCTGGCAGACATATCCAAGCAGATGTATATGATTCTATCAGCTTTGCAAATTAAAATCTGAGCCTCAGGATTGTCTCTCAGATAGGTACTTATAGTAGAGATGCTCCAAAAAGACTCTAGGGGATTAGTCTCATCTTGTCTGACTCTATTTTATTTCAACTAAGAAATAATCTGTGATTTAGGATTTTTCTTTTGTTGTTTTTTGTTTGTTTCATGTCATGCTGAAGAGAGATCATGGCTAAAGCATCCATTATTTTAAGAAAAATTGAAGGCTCCAAAATGAACTGATTTCCAGTGCACATCTCAAATCACACACATATAAACTGCATGCAGAATTTCAACTTTCATGTGATAAGGAATGGAAATATCCCAAAATTCTCCACATACTTCAGGCATGTGTCCTTACCATGCATGCCAGATGGGGTCAAATGTTCCAGTATAAAGTTCACTATAAAATGCCAATCATGATTTACATATGACCAGTAGAAATTCAGTCTTACAACATTTAAAAAACAAACACATGCATTGTAACTGATTTCCAGGTACATGTCTTTCCTTGGCTTCACCAGAGCATTATACTAATGGATTTATTTTTTGTTATGGACTTTATTGCAAAACTGAGCTCAGCAAGATCATACAATCTCAAAAATCAAGATTTAGTTTTAAGTTGAAAGTTGAAGAAGAATATTCCTTCCCTTTTAAAAGTTCTATGGGATCAATGTCAACCGAATGGACTATCTAGTTTCTGCTTAGCATTTTGCAGAACATCTAGCAATGTCGGTATAATCTGCAGGATTTCTTGAATCGTATCACTTATATAAATGCACAGATTTGCTATTACTTGGTCCACACGGATGTATAAATATTTCAAAAGTAATTGAAAAACATTTATAATGTTAATGATGATTGGTGATTTTTCATGTAGTTAGCGGAAAAGGGTAGGTAGACAGTCTGAAAAGGAAGACCAAAGTCAGGCAATATAAGAAGATCCTATCTACTTATTATGGCAAACACCAGCCAGTAACAGGAAAATGAAGAAACTGATAGGGAACACTACCATATAGGCTCCCTTCAATCAACAATTGAAATTTATTTACAGTATGCTTCCTTTAGAAAGCTTCTTTACTTGCCATTTTCTTTCCTAACTTAAATATACCTATTATCTCATATGTTTTAGCAAAGCTCCATAAAGACTGTGTTTTAATATCATCTATATAAAAATTATGGATAAGTAATTTCTTTATAGAATTGGACTCCAAAATGAATTTGTAGGTATGAGAAATTACTACTGAGATTATTAGATGTACACTGAGAATACTAGCGATATATACTAGCTAGTTTAGTGGTGTCAGAGCAACAACCTTGCATTCAACGTCAGTAGGACGGAAGAGCTGATAGTGAACAAAAGAGAAGATGAGCCAATCCCCACTCAGGGGTCAGAAGTGGAGAGGGTGTGCAATTTCACGTTCCTGGTTGTCAAGATCTTTCAGGATCTAACGTGGTCCCAACATATCGATGCAGCTATAAAGAAGGCAAAGCAGCACCTATATTTCATTATGAGCTTGAAGAGATTTGGTTTGTCACCTAAAACACTCGAAAACTTCTATAGATGTACCATGGAGAACATTCTGGCAGGCTGCATCATTGTCTGGTACAGGGTGAGGAGGGGGGCACTACTTCACAGGACTGAAAGAACTACAGAAGGTTTTCAAATCAGTCAGCTCCATCTTGGGTACTAGCTTCCGTAGTATCCAAGACATCTTCAAGGAGCAGTGCCTCAGAAAGGCTGTATCCGTTATTAAGGACCCACCCTCACCCCACCCCATTACCCAGGGCATGCCCTCTTATCATAGTTACTGTCAGGAAGAAGATACAGAAGCCTGAAGGTATACACACAATGATTCAGAAACAACTTCTTCCCCTTTTCCATACAGTTCCTAAATGGACATTGGACCCATGAACACTACCTCACTTTTTATATTTTATTTTTGTTTTGCTCTATTTTTAATCTATTCAATATACAAAAATATACTTACTGTAATTAATTTACTTATTTCTTTCTATATTATCACGTATTGCTGTTAAGTTAACAAATTTTACAACACATGCCAGTGATAATAAACCTGATTCTGATTCTGGTTCTGAAAAAAATCTCCAGGAACTACTGTCTGCTCAACTATCACTGGGAATTTTCAAAGTTGTTCATCACACACCATTATGTGGTAGAACACTTTTACATTGCAAAAATATTAAAGCAAAGTCATACCTGGGATGGCAGGTCTTTCATATGAAGAAAGACTGGATGAACTGGGCTTGTACTCGTTGGAATTTAGAAGATTGAGGGGGGATCTGATTGAAACGTATAAGATCCTAAAGGGATTGGACAGGCTAGATGCAGGAAGATTGTTCCCGATGTTGGGGAGGTCTAGAACGAGGGGTCACAGTTTGAGGATAGAGGGGAAGCCTTTTAGGACCGAGGTTAGGAAAAACTTCTTCACACAGAGAGTGGTGAATCTGTGGAATTCTCTGCCACAGCAAACTGTTGAGGCCAGTTCATTAGCTATGTTTAAAAGGAAGTTAGATATGGCCCTTGTGGCTACAGGGGTCAGGGGGTATGGAGGGAAGGCTGGGTTCTGAGTTGGATGATCAGCCATGATCATAATAAATGGCGGTGCAGGCTTGAAGGGCCGAATGGCCTACTCCTGCACCTATTTTCTATGTTTCTATGTTTCTATAATGATTGGTTAATGCTAAAGATTCCACACAAGCAGTATGCCCAAGCACACACTTCCCATCAATCAATACGATCCATGTTCTTTCTGCCCATGGAGACTTGCTGTGGGCCAATTTTCTATCATATTTAACTAAATAATAGTCAGCGTCATTCGTATGAAGCTGAAATTTGTCCTAGGGTTGCAGTCCTAAATGTGCTCTTTAGAAGTGCATACGTGTTGAATTTTGTTTCCAAAATTTAGTTCCATTAATGTCAGTGAAGCAGATTCATTATGCACTGAATACATACAAACAATGACAAGTTTCTTTCTGATCTAAAAGATGTGACAATGGTTATATACTCTTCCATTGTAAGAGCTACATCCCTTTAGCTTGTAATATAATGCCAAATGCCAAACGTCATCTCATGAAGGTCCATAGTCCATTGATTCCAAAAGTCACTTGTCCATGTATTCATTGGATTTTGATAAAAGTGATCTCATTGAATATGTTAATAAGGGTGACTTTTAAACAATGTATGGATACATCAGTCAGTTTGAAAAGAAACACTAGACATGAATGAAAGAGAAAAAACATGTTAAATTAAATAAAGTCAAAAATTAATGCATTATCTGAGATATTATGGTACTATGTGCTTACATTTCAAAAGAAGCTGAACTTTACCCTGCTATGCCTAGCTCAAAACACGAATCCCTACCATCCAAATTGTAAAAAAATTGCAATAAGGTATAATTTTTCACTTATCCTCTTTCCAGTTTTGTGGATATAAGACCATAAGATATAGGAGCAGAAGTAGGCTATTCGGCCCATTTAGTCTGCTACACCATTCAATCATAGGCTGATCCAATTCTTCCAATCATCCCTACTCTGCTGCCTTCTCCCCATACCCTTTGATGCCCTAGCTAATCAAGAACCTATCTATCTCTGCTTTAAATACACCAAATGACTTGGCCTCCACAGCCACTCGTGGCAACAAACTCCACAGATTTACCACCCTCTGACTAAAGTAATTTCTCCACATCTCTGTTCTAAATGGACATCCTTCAACCCTCAAGTCGTGCCCTCTAAACCACATTTTCTAGCTTCTTGATATAGGATGCATGGAGGAAATATCTAAATGGCCTGCAATACTGTAAGATCTGTTTTTTTTTCCAGCAACAGTTGCCAGCTGCATAAGTAGATCTTAGATATTTTAAAATTCACTCTGAACTATTGCTACAGTGCAATTTGCACAGCCAGGAAGACCAACAGAAATACTATTTACAAGGGATAATTTTTCAAGGCCCTAGGGAAATTTGTTTGCTGCAGTGAGCATAAGATTCCACTGACACCAATAAATACTTTTCTCAACATAAATCCTATCAAACATACAAGTTTTTTAGAGGCTTCTTCTCCCATTACAGTTGGTATTGCATCTATGTCACCATTACTAACAGAACAATTGGCTCTTGTACCTGCAATGTGTACCTATAGTTTATACAGTGGAACTACTGTGCATGTTCAAGCCAAGCGAATATAGTAGATTCAGTTATGCAGCTCAAGCTGTTCTTTGTGTAATTTCAGTGGTAAAATGTGACTTTTTAACTACCCTTGCAATACGTGTATTAAACATAAAGAACAATTTTCACATAACTCTCCAGTTCAAGTATCTTTGCCAGGGGATTATTATTATACCGAGGTAAGTAACGAACAGATTCACCATTTTAAGCTGCGTTAATGAAGATTTTCTGCACACACAGTGAAATAATTTACCACAACTAGATACGTACATTAAGGACCTTCGCAGAATTATGGACCAGTTAGATACGACACATATAGGAAGGCAATTATATCCATCCATTTTCTGATCACATCACTGATGCAATTTGGAAGGCTCTTATTCTTTAGCCCAGACCTAAATCAGTACAGACTCTGTATTCTTTCATCTTGGCAGCTGACTCTTCAACTGCAAGGTGGCAGTGACAATTTGGCAGTGGCTTTATGATCACATTGTAAGTGCTTAAGAATCTTCCAATAAAGGAGCCTGTTTTGGAACAATCCATCTTGACATACTAATTAGTATGCAGAATAAGAAGCAAACCTTTAATTGAGCAGAAATGCTTGTGATCAGCATATTGTAAGCACTCGTAATGCCCCACCAGTCCAATTGGTTGGGTTTTCTGTAAGGTGTATGGTGGTTCAATGAGCATTCGAATGCTTATCTGTTGAGTTCCATTGAATCATTATCTGCATACAACTTTCCAGAAAACCCACAGTTATGGGCCAAGACCAATACAAGGCAATGCTCCCACGAAGCAGTGCAAAGAAATCTGGCACTGATAGCATAAAAGCAAATTAGTTAGTCTGAAAATGTCAGATAATTTGAATAGGACAATGCCAAATATTTCAGACACTGATCACAACACAGAAAAGTGCATGAGGTTGGATTAATGCATACATACACTAACATTATATATATATGAATTTGACTAATGCAAAGAAACAGAGAATTGAGATATGGCGGTCATTTTTGGATTGTCAGTAACTCGGATGCACTGAAGCCCTTGGAAAAGAAATCTGACCCCTAGTGTTAGAAGTTAACGTTGTGAGTAAAGATTGGTTAAGCATGGGAAATCTGACCTTTCACAGAAGGCTTTGGTATGTTGTCTTGCAGATGCGTGTAAGATATTAATGTTATATCATGATAAATGCCAAATACTACAAGCCTAAAAAGAAAAGGGAATATTTAAAAGGGAAAAGCAGGAAACTCAATAACAATAATAGCTGAAATTGACTTCAGGTAAGTCAAAGGATGTAAACGCCATGCAGCTAGTTCACCATATGGTAAAGTTTTCAGCTGTTCAGCACAGTTGTGAGGAAGTTCAGGTTTGTCTGCATGAAGATCTCCCTATATTTCTGATTACCTTTGACACTTTGAAATTCACTTCCACTGATTTTACTCTAGAACAACATTCCAAACAAAGCAAGAATAATAATAAAAAAAATAAACTATTAATAGAACTTAACAAAATTCAACCCTATTGAAAAGACACACAATTGATAGATTTTGCATTAGTATCTGACTGTGGAACGTTCATTGTAATATCTTTCCTAGAAATTACCATCTGATTACCCCATATCATCCACTTTCAGTACTGCCAATGCTGTCAGAATTCACCATAGTGATCAGCATTAACATCAATGAATTTACATCTATAAGGTGAATGTGGAAATCACATTCTGTTCCTCCACGAGATGAGCTGTAGTACATGCCATTAATGGAATACTTCTGCAATGCTTTTTACATTTAAGATCAATAGACCTCTCTGACCGATATACTTAATTTTATACATAATATCAAATTCCCGCAGAATAATTAATTTAACTTTTTGCCTTTAAATAAATAATTGACAAATAATTATAACTTAAGATTAATTTGTTTTCATATTTCAATTTCTATTTTATGTCCTAATCACTTTTACTTCCTCTGCAAAATAATGTAAAAACTTCAGAAATTCGAACTTTTAACTTCCTGGTTTGCTGCTGGTGACAATTTTTCAATGGGGGTAATTAGTCAGCTCACTTGATGACATCACAAGAGATAGACATCAGTGATTAATTAAAACTGCTGGCTGAATGAAAGGGAGAAATCTGAGCCACAGAGATTGCTAGATCTTTGTAAGCAGCCTTCTTCAAGGTCATTGGTGAAGTCTATCACTTTACCATTGACCTCGAAATCCAAACCATCACCATGGGGTCTGTCACTAATCTCTTCTCACTAAACACATGCAAATAATACACGCTAAGAAGAATTAAAACAATATTTTTATTTCCAAATATATTTCCCCCAAGATGTTCAATTGTACTTTAAATTTCAGTCTTTTTTTTTAAGATAGAGATGTCCTAGACCTTTTAAGTATATGGTTACCTTTAGCCAGCTGAATTTTAATGGTACCGAACAAAGTAAGAGATGTGACCAGTACAGAGTAATGTATAGAGCTTCAATGATTTTCACAAAATAGTCTAAGATAAAATAAAAACAGCTGGTATTTAAAAGAGAAATCAGGAACTAGTTGCACAGAAATCAAACTAAGTAGGACATCATCAAAGTTATAACAAACCCAAAATAAAATCAGCCAACTAAGATCCAGAAGTGGTCCAAATGTCTGTCAAACCCTTGCAGAAATAAATGAGGAATACTTCAAAGAAAAAGAGACTGAATTTGGCTTCCAAGATAAAATGAAGAGCAGAGGTAAACCAATGGATTAAAGTATGTTTACTTTAAAGGCGTTGGGGACGGGTGAGGTCTGGGCCTGATGTCCCGCTCACCCAGGGAAAGTGTACGCGTGATACATCGCCTCTCCTTCCCTGGTGTAGTGATTGTCGCATGGTCACTGTCTGGCCTGCTAGGCAGGAGGCCACTGCAAATGGCCTCTCCTACATTACTGCGTCCGTAACAACACCTTCTCGTCGATGCCCTCCGTTTCCACTGAGCTTGTTACGTCATGGCGCGACTGAGTGTCTGGCGGTATCACTGGATGGGTAGGCTGGGCTTGTTAGCAGCCAGCCTAAGACAAGGACAACTCTGAATCCAAACCCAGGCAGGTGGGGCTCATTAGCCTTGTCAGGCCATCCACCTAGGAGAAGGACACGCCAACGTAACTCCTACGACCTGAGGACCTCGCTGTCACTATCCCAGCTTGGTAGGCTATGGCAGATGAACCCCGGGTGTAAAGGGTGGGGCCAGTACCGCGCACATTGCACTCCACCTAAAATACCATTGCACAGGCCGAAGGACACTCCCACATCTACAACCATCCTCCCCGACCATTCATCAAGCCCTGCAGCGATGGGAAAGGGGCGAAAACGGCAGGCGGAAGTTGACGCTGGAAGCCGCAGTTCCGATCCCGCGCAGGCGATTCGGGTGTATAGGTTGTCTGATGTTGACCCCGGAGACGACGATATCATTTGGCAGCACCCTGAACGACCAAGCAGCCTTCTCTAGGGACAGCACTGCTTGTTCCACACGAAGAGGGGCCTAGAAAACGTGGCCTAACCAAAGCTCGTTTCCATCGCCCAGTTGGCCAGCCGCGGTGAACGGGCATCCTTAAATGCAGTCGAACAACAACAAACAAGAAAAGGTGTACACCTGCCTCACAAGGAGTACAAGGACTAAAGCTCCGTGCTGGAACATCAGAACCATGCTCGATACAGCAGACAGTGGTCGCCCAGAATGACGATCCGCTCTGGTTGCGCATGAACTTTCAAGACTGAATGTCGACATCGCTGCCCTCAGTGTAGTCTGCTTCCCAGAGGAAGTCAACCTTCAAGAACATGGTGCCGGCTACACCCTCTACTGGTCAGGCAAGCCAGAGACTGAGAGACACCTTTCTGGCATTGGCTATATGGTCAGGAACTCCATTGCCTCCAAACTTGAAAAATTGCCAATGGGTCATTCCGACCGCATCATCTCCATGCGCCTCCCACTTTGAACCAAGCAGTATGCCACACTCTTCAAGCAGATCCTGCAGAAAAGGACAAGTTTTACACTGATCTGCACAACCTCGTATGGAACACCACTGCAGACGATAAGGTCTTCATCCTTGGCAACTTCAATGCCAGAGTAGGCCAAGATTCAGAAGCCTGGAAAGGAGTACTTGGCAAAATCGTTGGAAACGGCAATGACAATGGGCGCCTTCTGTTGAGTTTTGCTCAGAGCAGCAACTCACCAACACTAACACCATTTTCCAGTAGAAAGACAGTCTGAAGACAACCTGGATGCATCCTCAGTCCAAGCATTGGCACCTCATAGACTACACCTTAGTGCGCCAGAGAGACCTTCGGGATGTCTTACTCACCCGAGTGATGCCCAGCGCAGAGTGTCAGATGGACCATCATCTTGTCCGCTGCAAACTCAGTCTCCATTTCACACCCAAGCTAAAGAGAGGAGGCGCTCCAAGGAAGAACTATCAGGTTGGCAACCTCCAGTCAGCAGAAGTGAAAGCTGACTTTCAGACGAATCTTCAGTCGAGGCTTCAGGATCCCAGTTTCCCTACAGACTCCTCTTCAGAAGTGCTTTGGGAACACCTAAAAACCACCATCCCGCAAACCTCTGAAGAAGTCCTAGGGTTCTCCACAAAGAAGAACAAAGACTGGTTTGATGAAAATAACCAGGAGATCCAAGAATTGCTGGCGAAGAAGAGATCCACCCACCAGGCGCACCTTGCTCAGCCGTCTTGTTCTGATAAGAAAGCAGCCTTCCGCCTTGTATGCAGCAACCTCCCGCGCAAGTTTCGAGAGATTCAGAACGTGTGGTGGACCAACCTCGCAAGGAGAACTCAGCTTTGCGCAGACACCGGTGACTACAGAGGGTTTCATGAAGCCCTGAGAGTGGTGAACGGCCCTTCGCACCAGGTCCAGAGTCCCTTGCGCAGTGCAGATGGTCAGGCGCTCTTCACAGGCAAGGTGTCCATCCTGAACTGGTGGTTGGAACATTTCCAGACTCTCTTCAGCGCCAACCGCATGGTCCAAGATTCAGCAATTCATCGCATCCCACAACAGCCAGAGAAAACAGAACTGGACAAGAATCCAACCATAGAAGAGACAGTTAAGGCCATAGAGCAGCTGAAAAGTGGCAAGGCAGTGGGAGTTGATGGAATCCCACCTGAGATTTGGAAGCATGGGGGCCCAGTGTTACACACCAGACTCTGTGAATTCTTTGTCTGCTACTGGGAACAAGGTAAACTACCACAGAACCTCCGTGATACAGGCATCATCACCCCGAATAAAAGAACAAGGGGGAAAAGTCCGACTGCTCCAACTACTGGGGGATAACTCTTCCCTCTGTCGCAGGAAAAATCCTTGCAAGAGTACTCCTGAACAGATTGGTGCCCATTATTGCAGAAGAACATCTCCCAGAGAGCCAGTGTAGCTTCAGAGCCAACAGGAGCACCACCGACATGGTATTTGTTCTCGGGCAGCTCCAAGAGAAATGTAGGGAACAGAACAAGGGATTGTACATGACATTTGTCAACTTTACCAAAGCATTCAACACCATGAAGGTGTGTGGCAAATCATGGAACGACTGGGATGTCCCCCCAAAGTTTCTCAGCATGGTCATCCAGCTACATGAAGATCAGCGTGGCCAAGTCAGACACAACAATGACCTCTCAGAACCCTTTGCAACAGGTAACGGAGTAAAGCAAGGCTGCATCCTCGCGCTGACTCTCTTCACCATCTTCTCCAGCATGATGCTCGAAAGGGCCACAGAAGACCTTGATGACGAGGACGGTGTCTACATCCGATACCGCACCGATGGCAGCCTGTTCAACCTGAGGTGACTACAGTCCCACATCAAGACATTTGAGCAACTCATCTGAAAGCTACTCTTCGCCGACGATGCTGCCCTTGTTGCCCACATAGAGACAGCCCTGCAGCATATAGCATCCTGCTTCGCGGAGGCTGCTGAGCTCTTTGGACTCGAAGTCAGCTTGAAGAAGACAAAAGTTCTCCATCAGCCCGCACCTCAGAAAGATTCCCACCCTGAGGCAGGACTGAAGACAGTCCACCAGTTCAGCTCCCTGGAGTGTACCATCTCGTCAGATGCCAAGATCGACAAAGAGATTGACAACAGACTGGCAAAGGCAAACAATACGTTCGGCAGGCCATACAAAAGAGTCTGGAACAACAAGCATTTGAAGAAAGGCACAAAGATCATCGTGTACAGAGCCATTGTACTGACCACCCTCCTGTATGGCTCTGAGTCATGGGTCACCTACGGCTCCTTGAGCGTTTCCACCAGCGCTGCCTTCGCACCATCCAGAACATCCACTGGAGTGACTTCGTCACCAACATCAAAGTCCTCGAACAGGCGGAGGTCACCTGTATCGAGGCCATGCTGTTGAAGACGCAGCTGCGCTGGGCAGGGCACGTCTTCAGGATGGAGGATCATCACCTGCCCAAGATTGTGCTGTATGGCAAACTCTCCACTGGCCATTGTGACAGAGGGACACCGAAGAAGAGGTACAAGGACTCTCTGAAGAAATCCCTTGGTGCTTGTCACATTGACCATCGCCTGTGGTCTAATCTAGCCTACGATTGCGAGGCCTGTCGACACACCATTCACCAGTCTGTCTCCTCCTTTGGGAACACACGCAAGGCTGGCTTGAGGACAAAAGGAGAAGGAGGAAGAACTCTGACACAGCAGCACCAAACTCAGAACAGAATTTCCCTTGCAGCCACTGTGGCCGAGGCTGCCTGCCCCGTATTGGCCTCGTCAGCCACCAGCAAGCCTGCAGCAGACGTGGGCAGCCCCCTTCCTAAATCTTCGTTCATGAAGCCAAACCATGATGATGACTTTAAAGGCGTTGGTAATTTCACAGGACACAATATGAATAATTCCTTCATGTAATAATCAATCTGTAACTCATAAGTCTGAAATCCTATTTTGCAAAAATATAAATACTCAGGTTAGATATAAAGGAGCTAATATTTTTCCAGAGGCTAATGTTTGGAAATCACATAGTATAGTCTCTGAAGGATTATCATTGGGAAAAGTATCCTGAAGTTATTATGTTTTCACTTGTGGAGATGTCTGCAGTGTACAGCATCATTTCAAGAACTTTTGCAATTGTTACTACATTCTAGCAATAAAGCTGTTGTCACGTCAGCTCTGCAACCAGCTAGATAAAGGATGTATAACTCCAATAACAGGTCATCAAAAAGTCATTCAGAATAAAAGTCACTGAAATATAGTCTGCTTTTCTCTCCACAGATAAAGTCAAAGAGTTGTACAATCAGGAGGAGGTCCTTGCTGTCTTGAGGAAAATTAAAGTGGATAAATCCCCGGGACCTGACAGGGTGTTCCCTCGGACCTTGAAGGAGACTAGTGTTGAAATTGCAGGGGCCCTGGCTGAAATATTTAAAATGTCGCTGTCTACAGGTGAGGTGCTGGAGCATTGGAAAGTGGCTCATGTTGTTCCGTTGTTTAAAAAAGGATCGAAAAGTAATCCGGGAAATTATAGGCCAGTAAGTTTAACGTCGGTAGTAGGTAAGTTATTGGAGGGAGTACTAAGAGACAGAATCTACAAGCATTTGGATAGACAGGGACTTATTAGGGAGAGTCAACATGGCTTTGTGCGTGGTAGGTCATGTTTGACCAATCTATTGGAGTTTATCGAGGAGGTTACCAGGAAAGTGGATGAAGGGAAGGCAGAGGATATTGTCTACATGGACTTCAGTAAGGCCTTTGACAAGGTCCCGCATGGGAGGTTAGTTAGGAAAATTCAGTCGCTAGGTATACATGCAGAGGTGGTAAATTGGATTAGACATTGGCTCGATGGAAGAAGCCAGAGAGTGGTGGTAGAGAATTGCTTCTCTGAGTGGAGGCCTGTGACTAGTGGTGTGCCACAGGGATCAGTGCTGGGTCCATTGTTATTTGTCATCTATATCGATAATCTGGATGATAACGTGGTAAATTGGATCAGCAAGTTTGCTGATGATACAAAGATTGGAGGTGCAGTAGACAGTGAGGAAGGTTTTCAGAGCCTGCAGAGGGACTTGGTCCAGCTGGAAAAATGGGCTGAAAAATGGCAGACAGAGTTTAATACTGACAAGTGTGAGGTATTGCACGTTGGAAGGACAAACCAACGTAGAACATACAGGGTTAATGGTAGGGCACTGAGGAGTGCAGTGGAACAGAGGGATCTGGGAATACAGATACAAAATTCCGTAAAAGTGGCATCACAGGTAGATAGGGTCGTAAAGACAGCTTTTGGTACATTGGCCTTTATTAATCAAAGTATTGAGTATAAGAGCTGGAATGTTATGATGAGGTTGTATAAGGCATTGGTGAGGCCGAATCTGGAGTATTGTGTTCAGTTTTGGTCACCAAATTACAGGAAGGATATAAATAAGGTTGAAAGAGTGCTGAGAAGGTTTACAAGGATGTTGCCGGGACTTGAGAAACTCAGTTACAGAGAAAGGTTGAATAGGTTAGGACCTTATTCCCTGGAGCGTGGAAGAATGAGGGGAGATTTGATAGAGGTATATAAAATTATGATGGGTATAGATAGAGTGAATGCAAGCAGGCTTTTTCCACTGAGGCAAGGGGAGAAAAAAAACAGAGGACATGGGTTAAGGGTGAGGGGGGAAAAGTTTAAAGGGAACATTAGCGGGGGCTTCTTCACACAGAGAGTGGTGGGAGGATGGAATGAGCTGCCAGGCGAGGTGGTAAATGCGGGTTCTTTTTTAACATTTAAGAATAAATTGGACAGATACATGGAGGGATATGGTCCGTGTGCAGGTCAGTGGGACTAGGCAGAAAATGGTTCCGCACAGCCAAGAAGGGCCAAAAGGTCTGTTTCTGTGCTGTAGTTTGTATGGTTTCTATGGTTAATATGGAAACAAGCCCTTCCACCCAAATCATCTCTGCTGACCCAGATGCCTACCTGATCTAGCCCGATTTGTGTGCATTTGGATTGCATTCCTCCAAACCATTCCTATCTATGTATCTGACCAAGTATCTTAAAATATTTCTACTATACCCATCTTGATCACTGGACAACCCCACCACCTCTGTGGGGGAAAATATCGAGCAACAGTCTGAAGTACCTATCAATTCCTAGAGTTCATCTGTCTTACCTGTCAGGCTTCTTGCATTAAAATAAATGCAGTTTAGCCTATAAGACCTCCCTCACTCCATGTCCCACTCCTGCCTGAACTGCTGACTGAACTTGCTTGCGTTAACTTCCATATTTGCCTCAACATTCTCATCTGTCACACAACTGCTTTAGTTCCTACTCCCTACCAGACTAGTTTAAATTATTCAAAGTATCACTAGCAAATCTCCCCACCACGATATTGTTTCTTCTTTCACAGATCTCCCCTGCCTGACGTGCTGATTATTACAGACTTCTCAGTTACTCTATAAAACCTTAGAACTTGTTTCTGAATGCTCAATATTGACAAATCAATACACTGGGTCCAGGAATGAACAGACTTGCATAAACTTCAGATCGTGTCCTTCCAGCGAAGTCCTCTGCTCAAAAAGAAGAAAATATCAAAAACAAAGTTGCCATGCTGAAGTTGCCATTCTCACATTCGAATTCTGATCAAGTGTAGCTACACATGTGTACATTTCTTTCTAGAACTGTAAGCATTTCATTTTATGTCCCTTTGTCAGATTAAGCACCGAGTAATCATTTAAGCTTCCCTCAAGGTCTTTTTATAACCCTATAAAAGAAATTGACCATTTTCAAAGTGAAGCCTGGGAATATGCGTCAAACACATCACAACAGTTCTTGGCTCTGAATGCAGACCAAGCACAATTCTAAACTGATTCAGTTTCACAAGATTTTAAATCTAGTAGCAAATGAACAAAGCTGGTGAATAGAATCTTGTATTTATAAGGATAGAAGTCAGGGAAGTTAACCGATTTATTTTACTTTTTCAAATTAAAGCATTAATTATTCAACCAAATACATAAAAAATCTTAGAAAATATATACAAATAGATTAAACATTGTTATCACCGCAGCTAATGTTGTCTTTATCCCATGCAAACCTAGGTGTTTTAATCCAAATCTGTATTAAGAGATATTTCTAGATAGCTACCAAAATGTTTTTGAAGGCGTTTTAGACTGCCACATCAGGATGCAGGGTGAGATATAACTACAATGATCTGTTCTCTCAGGGTTCAAAAGAAAAAGAGCATGTCAATCTGGTGCTCCTTCATGAAATGGTCCTGTAACAGATTCAACAAAGTATGCTTCCGTTGCAGATGAACAGTGTTACCAGTTCTCTGAAAACACATTGCATTATTTGCAAGGACGGTAGATGGGTCAGATTAAGAGAGAGAGAAGTTTGAATTTAGCTTTGTCTGACCATTGGGTTTGCATTGACCTGTGTGGGAGCAGAAATGTGGCATCCGTCTGGTGAGTAAACCTTCACTCAATGACCTCTCCATTCAATGTATTTTCTACCTAACACTAAGCACGCAAAAGTAAAGATAATCTGTTTTCAATCAAGACTATTGATTTTCACAGCATCTACATGAACATTTCACAACAAATCTGTCCATGGTGCACAGTGTCCAATATGTTGCCACATTTTCTAAAGTATTCTACAGTACGCCCTTGTCATTGACTGACTTACCAACGGCTGACCCGTGTACTCACAAAGTTGGGGTTGGGAATACTGGTGGTCAGTAACATGGACAGGCTTACAGATGAAGCTTGGAGTCAGGTCTAGGAGTGCAGACAGAGCTGGTGTGTGGGATGTATATGTGATGTGCCGTCGGAGCTGGAGTCCGGATCAGAAAAACCGCAGATCATGAATATGGGAAGGTACACATACAAATTGAAATTGACACTTATAGGCCAAAACTTCCTTAGATTTTATTTTAATATTCAGACAGCGGTTGACCAGTAGGTGTCATTGTCAGAGGCGTATGTTTTAGCTGTAGAGTTTTTGCTAGCCAGGGGAAGTCTGTGAATAAAAAGCAAAGTGCAGCACAGGAATCACTTAGCTGTCGATAATGAAGTTCGCCATGCTCCAAACCTTGCAAAATATCATCCATAGATATACATGATTCCTCCCCAATAATCCTGCTCCTTTATTAGCCCCTTTTTCCAATAGAATGCTGGCAGTGATAAAGACTCCACTACTTACCTTCTTTATCCCAGCTTCCAGCGCACACTACTTTTTATTCCAGCACATCCTATACTCATTAGGTGTTATCTTCTCATAATCATATTCACCGTTTCTACAGTTGTGCGGGTACATGGCACAGCACCCTTCCTTGTCTGTGACTGTGTTCAATGCTCATCTCATCAGGGATGCTGACCCTCCACACTTTTTTTCGGGCGCAGGGAAAAAGAGGAACATTGTCCAAATGCTACCTGGAAGACCTTCTATTCCACAGAGAGCTGACCTGCTTATTGTTAATTTGCTGGATGGTTACCTCACGCTCGTCATCTTCTGAAGCCACGATACTTGCATTTTCCAGATACAATGCAAAGTAAATTGCTGTCCTAGTTTGCTGCAGCAAAATTCTGCAAGTTCCTTCTTAATCCTGTTTTCACTGTTCACCTTGGTTTATTGGCATGTTATTCCATTAGGATGTTGAAACAAAAGAATTGCATAATGAAGATGGTCCAGGATATTATTTAATATGGGAAAACAAAACATTAGCTTGGAGAATGGGACAATCTGGTAGAAGAAAGGAGACTATGATATGATTTGAAAGTTAAAAGTTACCAAGTGATGGGCTGGAACAATTACACAGGGTGCATTCTACCATGAGGTTAAAGATGAGACATTGTTTTGGAATTGTCCTTGAGTGACAAGGGGGGGGGGGTTCGGGAGATCGGCTGAGTCGGGTACAGAGTCAGCCAAAGCTACGGAGATGTCAATCAAAAACAGTGATGGTGTGTGTATGTGGATCAATTTGAACAAATTAGAAGACCATGGGAGTAAAAGTGCATCATGAGTCACGTATATTGAACATGCAATATCATTTTGGCTGTGCATTCCATTCTGTTTCAAAACTCAATTGCACTTAAGGTAATGGAACAAAATTTCAGAGGTGGAGTTCCATGGCCAGTTGCTTCCATATTTACAGGTTTTGGCACAAAATATTATTTCTTAAAGGCATGCCATTGTATACAAAGGGCCTGAAACATTGAGGATCACTACCACCCATCCCACTATCTCTTTGACCTACTACTGTCGGGAAGAAGGTACAGGTGATCAGGATGAGGACTGCCAGACTGGAAAACAGCATCTTCCCTCAGGTTGTGAGACTAATCAGTGCCCTGCTACCACCAAGGTTTCCTCACTAGGACATCAAGCTGTTTACTGTTTACTGTTTAGCTGTGCTTTGAACTACATGCTCTTTGAATTATATTTTATTAACTTGTTTGTGGTAATATTTTGTTTTATGTGCTTTGTTTGATATATGTTTTGTGGGTGCACCATGGTCTGGAGGAATACTGTTTCATTGAATTGTATAAAGGTACAGTCAGATGACAACAAACTTGAACTTGATCTTGAATGCAAGCAAGTTGCCAGAGATAAGAAGAGAGAAGTCAGTGTGTAGAGAACATGGTTAGTGAGAGAACCCAAAAAAGAGGTTTTATCGACAATAAAGCTTTCCAAAATTTAGTTGAAGGAAATTTCTAATTTCACAATTAGACAAGCAGCCTGACAAATGAGCGACAATGTGCATCTCACAGCAAGTGGTAACTGGGAGGAACAAGTATCTCTCTAAGTCTTACTTCTAAATTTTATAGGAGACAATTAAAATAGTTACAAAACAAAGTCCAATTAACTTACATCCAAACTGAAAAATAGAGGCAGAGAAAGAAAATTCCAAGTAAGCAAAATTAAATGGAAACAGTTCAGCAAGAAGGAATTTTAAAGAAAACAAGTACTGGTGAAAATAGTCAGCAAGTCAGGTAATATCTATACTGTTACTGCTTTCATGTAGAGAAAAAGCTTTGAAGTCTTCAAGCAAACGAATAATTTACTATCCTTGAGTTTCAGTAGACAACAGTACCATTGGGACATTCACTTCTGCTTTACACTGCACTTCAACCAGCTCGTGCTTTACTGAGATTTCCAAGGTTTTCCCTTTTGCATTGGAAAATTGCACATGATACCAAATCTGGGGGCATTGGAAGGATTCATCTGTGCAAGGACATTCTTAAATCTATACTGGTCTGCTGTAAGTGAATTATTTTTTTTTCACACTCTCATAAAGGGATTCATAAGCGGGGTATTAAGAGAATACTCTTGTTCTCAAGGAGCCAGTGAGAGGGAATAGATCACACACTGAAGTATAATGTGTGATCAAGTCATGACTACATTTAGGGAAAAGGGAAGTCTGCCATGGATGATCCCAACCGTGGCTGCAGAACAAGAAGGGTTGGGCAGAGTCCTAGTAACCATGTCCTGTAAAAACCCAGAGCTATAGAAACACCTACAAAAGCTACAAAGACCTCATTCCCTGTGAGAAGAAGGATCTTTGAAGATGGGCTACACCTGGGGCTAACTTGGGAGACTGGCCCAGTGTAGAGGATGCTGGCGAGCTGCTGTTGGTGGCCTATGCCCCAGTAGGAATGATGGGTTTGAGGAATGAAGGAAGGGAAGGGGCAACAGGTTTAAAATCCTATCCCTATGGTCTGGGATAAATGGGAAATTCAAATAATGGAAGCCACTCACTATATAAAACATTATTGGTTGAGTATAGAATAGGGAACATGCAAAGCTGTATGGTTACAAAATGTGTTTCTCTGTATCTGTATAAATACACTTCTTTTGCTTTGTTATGGACTGTTGGGAAGGTGATGAATTTTCATTTCTTGGCCAAGTGTACACTTGTGATATGTGGACATAGGAAACGAGGACAGGAATAATCCACTGGCCTCTCAAGTCCACTTGTCATTGAATAAGATGATGGCTGAGCCAATTTTGGCCTCAACTTTCCTCTGACGATCCATTTCCCTTGATTTATCAGTAGTTTAACTGCCTGTAAGTATTTACTTTGGTTAAATTTAAATACTTATCTTCCTTAGCTTTATAAAATAGATTATTCCAAAGGTTCACAGCCCTCTGACAGAAGAAATTTCTCAACATCTCTGACTTTATTTGATGCCTACTTATTCTGAAACTATAGTTATAGATAATCTCACCAGGGGAAACACCCTCTCAATGTGTACCTGACCCTAGAATTGGATTAGATTAGATTAGATTAAACTTTATAGTCATTGTGCCGAGTACAGATACAAAGCCAATGAAATGCAGTTAGCATCCGACCAGAAATGCAAAGAATAGTGTTATTTACAAAATATATGTGAATAAAAAGTAAGTGCTACAGCACACAAATATAAAAGTATTGAGACAATAAAATATGGGTACAATACTGAATAGTACATGTTTAAAAAAAAAATCACTTCTCATATAAGTTCCAATGAGCATAGATGAAATCTGCTGAGCCTTCGATCCGTCAATGCTAATGAATATCTCTGCACTGGACGCAACACAAGTACACCATTACTTAAATGTGGAGACTTATAACCTACCAAGTATTTTCTGACATAGCTTTACAGGTGTGTCCCCTGTAAGGGTCTGTCAAAACATCCGTATTTAATGCTCCATACCCATGCAATAAAAGGCAATTTTTATTAGCTTCTCTATTTATTGCTCATGATAAACTTACATTGTTATTGTCATCTCATGGAGTCTAGGCTGAACAGAAGTCAGTGGAGTTTACAGTTATATTAATGTAGGTTGTGATAGCCATGTTTTAGAAATGAGCTTCAATTCTTGGAACTGAAGGTAACACTAATGTCACTGCATACTGAAGTGGAGCCACTGGTCACACTGCTCCTTCAACATGCCCAGGTCAGATAGTTGGCTTCTAAGCGATAGGATGCTGTTGAACATCCTATTGTTTTTCCTCCTCTTTCAATTCTCCCCAGAGCTGTGCTACCTCCATATGCTCTTCATCTGGTAGTTTTAACGACAAGCCAATCAGTGTACTTATCTTCCACCAATGTTCAAATGTTTACTGTGCTTTCAAAAGTCAATTCCTAATGCTATTGAAGACTGCAACACAAAGCAAAAAGTCCAAACAATTAGCCCAATATCACAGCAGCAGGCAATAGAGATAATAAGGCAAACCTGAGCACAGCTTGCGTCCTAACAACTATGGTCAGAACTTACAAGGAAGACTTAGCAAGTTATGAATCAAGTCCATTGAAAGATCAGTTTCACATGAGGGCCTTAACTTTTAATTCTATGCTTCAATTAGTCCAGAGACACTTAAAAACACTGACTCAATATGGTGTTAGTTATATTATTTAGTGCAATTAGGTACAGGATGTTATACTAGTAAAATTATAACTAATGCTCCAATTTTCTACTCACAGATTAGCTGAAATGAATGTTAGTCACTAGCCAAAGACTGCACAATTAAATAATACCTTTACTGTTGATTTAAAGGGTTCTGTTAAGTGAAAAAGAAAAGAGAAAAAAATGAATGGATTTCCGTTAAATTTATATTCTAATAGAAAACTAGGACAAATGCCCCTTTCTATTTGTTTGAATAGTTTTTTTATAGCAAAATTCTGGAATTTTCCATAAATCTTGTTAAGATGAAAAAGAGAATCCTGCACTGTCACAATGAATATACTCACACCTACTATGAAAAAAAACCTTGCAATGAACATTTACAAACTCTCATAGTATGCATAGCCATCTAACACAATGTTCCTCCAGTACATGTGTTTATGTCAAAAAATCTTCAGGTGCTATTTGAAAAATATGAGCACTTTAGTCTAACATGGTACCTTATTTATCGTACTTACATTTGAAAGGCTACGTAACTCATTTAGTGATGGTCTTATTTAGTTTGCAAAGAACTGATAATCACCCACGAACATACCGCTACTGTTTGTTACAGATGATGAGTTCTTTTTGATAAAGCATGAGGAACAACATCAAGATTATTTTAAATTTTGCATAGTGATCCTGCTTAAGAAAAGTGTATGAAGGATCTGGTTAAGCTCATTCAATGATCTTTGTGCAGAAAATAAAGTGACATTCTCAGCTAAAAAAAGATGTTGATGAAATCCTATTACTTTCGAGCTGGACAAGGATCAAGAAGCGAGATGTCAAAGTGTTATAATGAACTGTTCAGTCACAGATTCCATTTTAAGCAAAAAGGAGCAACAGCAAATTAACAATACCCTTCTGACGATTTCTACTGCAGTGTACTGTTTACAAGAAAAATATTCTTACTCTATAAAACAGGCCAAGAGCAAACATTATTTTGTATTTTCTCAGGTGATCATATTCAAAATTCTTTCCACTTCCAATGTACTGTATATAACTTCTTCTGCCAATCTGATGCATGCGTTTCCACCCCCTTAAAACATCCTGGGCCAGCAAGTACCCCGAAACCTCATCCTTAATAATAGACTCCAACATCTTCCCAACCACTGAATGCAGGCTAACTGGCCTGTAAAGTCCTTTCTTCTGCCTTCCTCCCTTCTTAAAGAGTGGAATGACTTCTGCAATTTTCCAGTCCTCAGGCACCACTCCAGAATCTAGTGATTCTTTAAAGATCATTATTAATGCCTCCACAATCTCTTCAGCCACCTCTTTCGGAACCCTGGGATGTAGTCCATCTGGTCCAGATGACTTACCCACCTTCCGACCTTTCAGTTTCCCAAGCACCTTCTCCTTAGCAATAGCAACTATACTCACTTCTGCCCTCAGACACTCTTATGTTTCTGGCATTCTGTTAGTATCTTCCATAGTGAAGGCTGACACAAAATACTTATTAAGTTCCTCCACCATTTCTTTTCCCCCAATTACTACCTCTCTAGCATCTTTTTCGAGCAGTCTAATATCCACTCTCATCTCTCTTTTACTTCTTATATGTATGATAAAACATTTTTACCCTCTTTTATATTATTGGCTATCTTACCTTCATAGTTCATCTTTTTCTCTCTTTACAGTTTTTTAGTTGCCTTTTGTTGGTTTTTAAAAACTTCCCAATCCCCAAACTTCCTGCTAATTTTTGTTATATTATATGCCCTCTCTTTTGCTTTTACGCTGTCTTTGACTTACCTGCTCAGCCATGGTTGCATCATCCTCCCTTTAGAGTACTTCATCTTTGAGATGTAACCTTTCTGTACCTTTCAAATTTCCCAGAGAAACACCAGCCATTGTGCTTCTGCCATCATCCCTGCTAGTGCCCCTTCTAATCGACTTTGGTCACCTCTTCTCTCATGGTTCTGTAATTCCCTTTACTCCACTGTAATACTGATGCATCTGATTTTAGCTTCTTCTTCTCAAACCTCAGGGTGAATTCTGTCATCTCTTTCTAAGGGTATGATTTTATTTCTTTCCAAAAGAGCCACCCCATCCCTTCAGCCTTCCTGCCTTTCCTTTTGATACAATGTGTATCCTTGTATGCTAAGCTCTCCACTATGATCTTCTTTCAGCCATGACTCACAGATGCCAGAACATCACACTTGCCAACCTTTAACTGTGCAACCAGACAATCTACGTTATTCTGTATACTGCGTGCATTCAAATATTACACCTTCAGTGCCGTAGTCATTACCATTTTTGGTGTTGGTGCCCCGTTACTCTTTAACTCATCCTACACACTGCATCAACTTGTATACCAAGCACACCAGCCTCAGTCCTATCACTCCGGTTCCCATCCTCCTGCCAAATTAGTTTAAATGCTCCCCAACCACTCTAGGAAAACTGCACACAAGGATATTGGCCCCCTTTGGATTCAAGTGTAACCTATCCTTTTTGTACAGGTCTTACCTTCCCCAGAAGAGATCCCAATGATTCAGAAATCTGAAACTCTGTCCCCTGCACCAATTCTTCAGACACGTGTTTATCTGCAACATCAATCATATTTTTATCCTCAATAGTGCATGGCACAGGCAGAAATCCAGGTATGGGCTGCATAATGTGCTTCAATCACTGCAGGAACAGAACCAAAATCTAATACAAGCTTATAGAGGGGTTATTGCAAAGGACCAGCCAAAGGGTAAAAAAAAATCACCCTTCTTAGAGACTTATGTCTTTGGGTCTTGATCCTTGATCCAGAAAATGATAAACATAAGAGGTTCTCTGGATTCCTGAAATCTAAGAAAAACACACAAAGTGCTTGAGGAACTCAATAGGTCAGGCAGCATCTCTGGAAGTGAATAAACGACTGACATTTCAGGTTGAGGATCTTGTTGAAGGGTTTTGGCCCGGAACATCAATTGTTAATTCATTTCTATAGATGCACCTGAACTGCTGAGTTCCTCCAGCATGTTGAATGTGTTGACATTGATCCAAGCAAATATTTTTTAGCTTTTCCACTGCTATCCAATCCAAAATGATTCTGAGAACAAGTACTTAATCGGATACTACACCCACTAGTGCTAAGAATAGTAATGTGGCCCTTGGACGCTCACTTCTGCAGAAAGTTTTAACTCATTGAGGATGCACTGTAAAATCACTCTCACACACAGATTGCCATTAATTAGTTCCATATCTACTATAACAAATGTCCAGTATCACTTCACAAATTCAAATGAAATATCTACAAACAGATATATCTTTGTTGCAAGAGTATCAAAATCCACTGGGACAGCATGGTAGCTTAATGCTGTTACAGTGTCAGCAAACGGTGTTCAATTCCCACTGCAAGGAGTCTGTAGGGAGCTGGTATGTTCTCCCCATGGCTTTCCTCTGGGTGTTATGTTCTCCTCCTGCATCTCAAAGATGCACATGTCAATAGGGTGGCATAGACTCATAGTGCGTATCTCTAAATAGATAGGCTTACCAAATTGGGAAAATGGGAATGAATCATGGTAAATAAAGCCAGGAAGAAAATACGTTGAGTGTAAAGAGAATGATAATTTAATGTAATTTATGTACTAGAAAGAGATATGCTTATGCCAAAATTTCAGTTAAAATTTTTACCTGGAAATCCTGCTCAGCTTTGGGTTAAACATTTGGCGCAGCTGAGGTAGAGCTGCTGCAATTCCATACAGACACTAGAACTGACAGTTTCTGGGCTATGGGTTTACAGGTAGCACAAACCAAAATGGGGTTTGTGATGATGAGAACTTCCCTTACATATTCTGATACTGTATATCCATGTGAGGTCTTGGGATTACATCCTTTAGCAAGCAATACATCTGTAGAGAGCAGATAGAAGTGTGTTTTACCCTGTAAAGAAGAGATGCAATAGAAGTTTCTGTGTCAGCAGCAAGCTGTGGTGCATCGACCTCACCCGAACCAGAAATTTAATTCAAACAGCAGCATGATTTCCAAGTGGAATCAGTTCAACTAACAATTCAATGTTTTATTCTACATCTCATTTACTTACATAATACAAAGACTTCCACCATATCATAGGAAGATATTTATTCATATGGTTAGAATTTCCTTACAAGAATAATGATGGTTAAACATAAGCACTAAAAAGAATCAGTTTTCAATGTATGTATAAACAATTTATAAATAAGTAGAAGTACTAGGTGCTGCACCATCAAATTTCACATAAGATAAAAGGGGATATTTCTCTATTAAAATGGTAAGAACTTATTTCATAGGAAAGCATTCATGGGAAAACTTTCACAGGCTGTGAGTTTATTGAACTCTCTACCACTATCCAGGTCTCATCATGTATGAAGTACCAGCAGAGTAATGTTCACTTTTTAACTTGTGTCATGAATGCATCTTATGCTAAATATCAGTTTCCTGGAATATGTTTTATTATTTTTAATTACTTTGTGTGTGTGTGTGTGTGTGAGATATGTTGTGCACCTTGCTCCAGAGGGATGCATGCATGATTTAATGGCAATAAACTTGAACTTTAACTTGACTAATTAGAGTCATAGAATTATACTGCAGGGAAATCGGCCTTTAGCCCAACTTTTCTATGCTGACAAGGATGCTTTCTTGAGTTTGTCCATTAGCCTGCGTTAACTTTTCCTATCCATGTGCCCGTCTAAATTCATTTTACAGTATATGTTGTAATTGTACACATTCACACCACTTTCTCTGGGACCTTGCTCCATATACCCACCATCCTTGGTGTGAAAAGCTTGCTGCAAGTCCCCTTTAAATTTTCACCATCTCACCATAAACCTATGCCCTTTAGTTTTAGACTTCCCTGCCTAGAAAAAAAGACTTTGACTATCTATCTTATTTATTCCCCTCATAATTTTATAAACTTTTCTAATTATTTACAGAAAAACAGTATTTTCTATTCTGGACCTCTGAAAAGGGCTTACATTTATACCTTATTCCTCCACAAGGCCAACAACATTCCTTTAATTAATACAATTTAATTCAATATCATGTTCCACCTGGACATAGTGGGCTGAAGGGCCTGATCCTGTGTTGTACTGTTCTGTGTTCGATGGATGCATAATCTCTCTGTAAATCTTTCCTTTAAAGTTCTGAACAAATGCCAGGTTTAGTTTTGCTTTCAATTAGGTCCTTTTATTTATTCAATGAGTATTTTAAATTCCAAACTTCTTTCCAACTATTCTCACCAAAATCAGATTCATTCTATTTCTACTTCTTCAACCTTGCAAATAAATTGGCCACTGTATGTTCTTACAGAGCAGCTGCTGCAAGGCTCCAGGGTAATTTGCTGATGTGAAATGCTTTTAAGCATTTCTGAGGGATGTCTTAGAACGATACATGAAAGCATACCTTTATTTCATTCATAGAAATGTTTATTCTAAATTTAATGTATCTACAAATTAAAATATTTTAGTAAAAGCATTTCTTAGTCCCCATTTTTTGGTGATTCTTTTTTTTTGCAGCACAGCACAAAGAATAACTTGAGAGGACTTATATCCTTCAAGTTGTTGGAGCTGTAAGAGCAGCAGTGGGTTAAGAGATCCCTTAAAGCCTGTACTCGCACTCATCCTTGTGTTCTTCATCCCCACGTGCAAAATGCACAGGGGATTTATTATATAAAGGAACTGACCTTGTTGAATTCCCTGGTTTTATTTTGGTTTATATTCATTTTCATAGAATGTTGTAAACTGCTGCATGATGTGAAATTCACACATTTCAACAAAGAAATATTGTGGGTTTGAGTCCAGATCTAGCTGCTGTCACATACAAATGTATTTACCCAGTCTGCACATGTAGGGCCAAACTTGCTGCTTGAAGTCTTCTGAAATCCGCCAGCAAATCTAAAGCAGCAACAGGCCTCCCACTGGCACATAGAAGATGAGCCACCAACAAAATACCCCAGATAGGTTTGGCAGCTACAGTACTGTATGTATGCAGAGGGATTTGTAATGTTTCTGAATATCTCTGACATTTTGAAATATTTCAAAATTATTGATTATTAAAGATAATTGAGACTTAAAAAGTTAAAAGTGAAAATGATACCAAAAAAATCACTTAAAAATAATAAAGTAAACTTGAAAATTCAAATAAAGAACTTTATTCTTTAGTTTCTGATCTGCAGTCCAAATTTTTTATTGAAATCAAGATTATAAGACACAGCAGCAGAATTAGTCCATTCTACCCATCAGGTCTGCTCCACCATTCCTTAGATACTGCCTGACCTGCCGAGTACCTCCAGCAGATTTTAATGGGAAGGTGGCAGGACTAGTTATGTATAAAAAAATGCTGTCTGGAATTTGTGGAGTAAACATTGTGTTCAACAGCCAGTGACTTTGAAAATATTACAATGTAAACTTTACACTGTTATCCCACATCACACTGACTAGACCATAAGAATATAAGACATAGGAGAAGAATTAGGCTACTCAGTCCATCTAGTCTCCTGCCTTCTCCCTGTAATCTTTGACTGACTAATCAAGAACATATCAGCCTTAGCTTTAAATATATCCAATGACAGCCTCCATAAGCACCTGTGGCAATAAATTCCACAGATTCACCACACTCTGGCTATAGAAATTCATTCTCGTCTATGTTCCAAAGGGATGCCCTTGTATTCTGTGGCTGTGCCCTCTGGTCTGAGACTCCACAACTATAGGAAATATCTTCTTCACATCCACTCTATCTAGACCTTTCAGTATTCAGTAGTTTCAATGAAATCCCTCCTCATTCTTCTGAACTTCCAGTGAGTCCTGGCTCAGCGCCATCAAACCATCCTCATATATTAACCCTCTCATGTCTGGGATCATTCTCATAAACCTCCTCTGGACCCTCTCCAATGCCAGCACATCCTTTCTTAGATAAGCGTTCCAAAACTGCTCACAATACCCCAAGTGCAGTTTGACAAATGCCTCATAAAGCCTCAGCATTACATCCTTTCTTTTATATTCTAGTCCTCTTGAAATGAATGCTAACATTACATTTGCCTTTCTTACCATTCACTCAATCTATAAGTTAATCTTTAGGGAAACCAGCATGAGGACTCCCAAATCCCTTTGCACCACTGATTTCTGAAATTTCTTCCCATTTAGAAATTAGTTTATACCTTCATTCCTTCTACCAAAGTGCATGACCATACACTTCACTGTATTCCATCTGCCACTTCTTTGCCCATTCTCCTAATCAGTCGGAGTCCTTTTACAGACACACCGCTTTTTCATCACTACCTGCCCCTCCACCTATTTTTGTATTATCTGCAAACTTGGCCACAAAGCCATCAATTCCATCATCCAAATCATGACTCTTAACATGAAAGGAAGTGGTTCCAACACCGACCCTTGCGGAAAACCACTAGTCACCGGCAGCCAAGCAGAAAAGGTCACCTTTATTTCCATTCTTGGTCTCCCGCCAGTTGGCCAATCTTCCGTCCATGCTAGTAATTTCCTGAAATGCCATGATTCTTCCCTTGTTTGGCAACCTCATGTGCTGCACCTTCTGAAAATCTAAGTAAACAACTACTGACTCTCCTTTGTCTATCCTTCCTATTATTTTCTCAATTAATTCCAATAGATTTGGCAACAAAATTTCTCCTTAAGGAAACCATGCTGTCTTTGGCTTATTTTATCATGTGCTTCCAAGTATCCTTAATAATGGACTACAGCATCTTACCAACCACTGAAGTTAGACTAAATGGCCTGTAATTTCCTGCCTTTTGCCTTCCTCCCTCCCTTGTTAAAGAGTGGAGTGACTTTTGCAATTTTCCAGTCCCCTAGAACCATTTCAGAAGCTAGTGAATCTTGAAAGATCTTTGTTAATGCCTCCACAATCTCTTCAGCCACCTCTTTCAGAACCCTGGGGTATAGTCCATCTTGTGCAGGTGACTTAGCTAACTTCAAGCCTTTCAGT
The DNA here is from genome assembly GCF_963921235.1 of Mobula hypostoma. Taxonomy (NCBI): domain Eukaryota; kingdom Metazoa; phylum Chordata; class Chondrichthyes; order Myliobatiformes; family Myliobatidae; genus Mobula; species Mobula hypostoma. The sequence goes on along the minus strand of NC_086107.1, from coordinate 43,910,084 downwards.
TTCCCAAGCATGTTCTTCTTAGCAACTACACACACTTCTGCCCCTGGCATTGAAATTTCTGACTCAAACCTTATATTTATATTAACAGAGAAATAAACCATTTTATCTATCAAGCTCATGTTATCAACAATACGATTAGTCACATTCCCACTTTCCTGATTTCTCTGTAACCCTTCATTCTATTCTCCTTCGCACTTGCCCATGAACTCTCATTTGATTGTGTGCACTACTAATTTACAATGAGTAATTTAAAATAGTCAATGAATGTAGCACTATGTTCTTGGAAAATCCCTATGCAATGTTGAGCCTGAAACACCCAGAAGAAATCTATTCCAGCATCAAGAAGACATGCGAACTCTGAACAAAGAACCCTCAAGATCAGGATCGGACCTGGTGCCTTTAAGGCAGTAGTTCCTACTCTTGGTATTTTCCAGCAAAATTGAGCTGCACAACATGTGAGCATGAGGATTTTAGCAGCAATGCAAGCTGTCAGATTTGGAGCAGTTTGGAATGTTGGTGTTTGATGAAGTATGTACAGAACCCATCAGCTTCCTTCCATTCATAATGGTGGACACCGATTAATCAATTTGGAACTGCCAACATTTACCAGTAAAATCTGGGCTAGGCTTAAGGAGAAACACATTTTTCCATTAAGCTTTTCAACTAATTTGTAAAGAACCTTCCATCACATATATTTGAAACACAGCCCAGCACAAGATGGATATGGAAACCTTGCAGATGTGGAGACGCTTCCACTGAAAATGGTAACTATTTTAGTTCATTATCTAGAAAATTATGTGGCGTAATTTCATTTCTGAATTGAATACTTGTTCTAGTTAGAACTACTATTCTTTCTGTGTATTGTGGCATGATTATTTTGATCTTTGTGGTCAGTGTAGAAACTGTTTCTGCACTATGTCTGGTACACAACCACATGGGATGAAGTTTCATGCTGCATATGTAATCATAGCTTATTCCCATAGTAAATTCATAGAAAATATAATCTTGTCTATGAAAGGTCACTTATTGCAGAATGCATAACAAAGTACATTGGGAACGAGAATAACTTTGGTACCTTATAATATACACACACACACACACACACACCACTATTTTACATACTGCCTGCATTAGCGATTTAGGAGTCATTTACTTTTTTTTATTTATTGTGGTCCAGAAAACATTACAAAAAGGCTTCATGTTGTTGAACTCCCATACAGACTTTGTGTCTGGGACCGCCAAGAGGAACCAGTTCCAGAGGGTTAGCTGAGAGTGTGCCATGCTGGCTGTTGAAGCAGATTTGCATTGTACCAGACACTAGACGCTAAGTCTGCTGTAATATAAATCTTTTGCCAATGCATTCTTCTTTAATATGCTTTTGTTTTGTAACTCAGGACGAGGACTTGCAAAACAAAGAGGCCCCTACACAATGAAATGCTCCAAAATACCACAATAACAAAAGAATGCATATTCAATTGGAAAATGCACCAGATTTTTTAAAAATTAAAAATATTTTATCTGTTTATTTTCATTTCCAATATTGTTTCGTTCATACAAAATTGCATAAATGATTTTTTTTCAAAGTTCAAGCTGAGAATAAACCACAGATTGTCACACATGTGCACCACACACTCAATCCATATGCTGGTAATATTCTGATGGGCAATTGCAAGCAATTCAAAGCTTGTTTGTTTCTTTCTTCTCTGTCAGATTTTTTCCCCTTCTCTTTTGTTCTTTTCAGCACGATTATAATTATCCTGTACAGTTAGAAGAAAATCTGTTTGCCTTTCTTATTTTACACTTATTGTTTATTATTATTCCTCCTGTGCCTTTTTCCATTTTCTAACAGTTTGGTTATTTCAGTCCCATAATATGAAATCTACAGAGATGCAAGAAAAGATCAATCGCATCAATGCCTTGAAGGACTGTAGGTGGCCAGAACCCCACACAGCGGGGTAGTGTGCTGAGTGGGAAGAATTGAAGCTGGCAACAGTTAAATGCCACAGAAAATCAGAGGGTGAAAAAAAGTAGAATAACACCTGGTTGCACAAGCATTTCAGATCCATCTTGAAGCCTTCTTGGCTTGGTAATCAGCCCCATTTCATCAGACAGACTTCTCTGCTGACTTGTGTTCCATCCCATGAATTCAGACGCCCACACATGCTAAGATTAATTGAACGACTGAGTGTCTAGCTCTTGAGAAGTCACTTGAACATTAGGAATTTTAACTTAATTTTAGTTTGTGTTTATATTTTACTTTGCCGTTTTTTTCTATACTTTGTTTCACATTTTCCTTTCCATCACTTTATTTTCCATTCTCTTTTCTTTATTTTCTCGCTCTGCTCTGTATTACTCCTCTTCTATTACAGTACCTTCTTATTTTTCTCAATTTGAGCAACTCATGAATAGTTCCTTCAGCCCGCAATGGTTACGCTAACCATGATGTCAATTTAAACTAATCCCTTCGGCTTGCATATGGTCTATTCGTCCAGTCCCTGCCTTCTCATGCACCTGTCTAAAAGCCTCTTAAATGTTGTCATAGTATGTGATTCCACAATTTCCCCTATCAGTCCACCCACTCCAGCTCTTTCCGCCAGTCTTTGTATAAAAAAATCTTACCTCGTATATTTCCTTTAATTTCCTCCTACTCCTCTAGTATTTGACATTTCCACCTCGGCAAAAAGACTATCTACCCTTATGTATGACTCTTAAAATTCTACAGTACATATTTCTATCAGGTCAATCCTGAGCCTGTGATGCTCCACAGAAAACAGTCCAAGTTTGCCTTACGTCTCCTTATCTATCATTACACATTACATCATTAATCTTTACATAGTACAAGTGAAAACAATAACAGACTGCACAATGAATCGAAACAACCTACGGAGAAAGTGCAGTGCAGCTAGACAAGAAGGTGCAAAATTATATGAGGGTAGATTGTGAGGTCAAGAATCCATCTTATCATACCAAGGAGCCATTAATAAACTTATAACTGTGAGATAGAAACCATCAAGTCTATTGACATGTGATTTCAGGCTTTTGTATCTTCTCTCTGATTGGTGAAGTGAAAAGAGGGAATATCTGGGAGGGGGCTGCTTCAAAGTTTCCACATCCTTCCTGTAAGAAGGAGGAGAAGATGGCGGTGCGATGCAGCGCGCACGGCTGTTCCGGATGAATATCGATATATGTAACTAGGGGTGCTGTGCACAATCTGGATTTGATGAGGACAGCCGTGAGAAAGCGCAGAGGAACATCTGGATTAACTTCTGAAATGCCTGCTTCGCTGCCACTGCTAGTGTGAGATCGAAAATCTCTGGAGACGAAGGCCCCAAATCCTCAGCTTTGTGTATTGCCTGTTGCCAGGGCTGGGGTTGAAACGCTCGGCAGAGATGGTGCTCGGAGGCTCAGAGTTTTTCAGACGGACTCGGAGTCAGACTGTGGTCGGATGCTTCCAGGATGCTGCACCGGCAAGTTGGTGGCGCTGGAGGTTTACCATCTGCGTGAGATGATGGGACTTTCGAGAGACTCTGAGACTTTTACCGTGCCATGGTCTGTTCTTATCAAATTACGGTATTGCTTTGCACTGTTGTAACTATATGTTATAATTATGTGGTTTTTGTTAGTTTTCAAGTCGGTTGTCATGTGTTTTTGTGATATCATTCTGGAAAAACATTTCTATCATTTCTTAATGCATGCATTACTAAACGACAATAAAAGGGGACTGCGTGTCCTCATAACCATAATCATAATGCAGCAACCAGAAGTGCACACAATACACCATCCGTGGCCTATCTAAGGTTTTATAAGGCTTCATCATGACTTCCCCACTTCTGTACTTTTGCCCCAACCAATGAAGATTAAGTATGCTGACAGTAATTTGGCATTCAGAAGGAGAAGAAGCTGCAGAAGATCGTGAACACGGCGCAGCACATCACACAAACCAATCTTTCGTCCTTGGACTCACTTTACACCGCACGCTGTCGGAGCAGTGCTGCCAGGATAATCAAGGACATGACCCACCCAGCCAACACACTTTTCGTCAAACTTCCCTCCAGGAGAAGGCTCAGGAGTTTGAAGACTCATATGGCCAGATTTGGGAACAGCTTCTTTCCAACTGTGATAAGACTGCTGAATGGATCCTGACCCTGATCTGGGCCGTACCCTCCAAATATCCAGACCTGCCTCTCGGTTTTTTTGCACTACCGTATTTTCCATTTTTCTATTTTCTATTTATGATTTATAATTTAAACTTTAAATATTTACTATTTTTTTACTATTTTTAATATTTTTAACATTCAATATTTGTAATCCAGGGAGCGGGAAGCACAGAATCAAATATCGCTGTGATGACTGTACATTCTAGTAGCAATTGTTTGGCGACAATAAAGTATAAGATAAAGAGTTAAGTAACATGATGTCATGACAATAACCTTTTCCTTATGTCAGCAAAACAAAAGAGCTTGTCATTGATTTTGAAAGGGGTACGGTGCACATGCGCCTGCCTTCATCAATGGTGCAGAGGTTGAGAGGTTCAAGTTTCTAAGAGTGAACATCAGCAATACTATGTCATTCTCCAACCACTCTGATGTCATGGCCGGAAAGCTCACCAGCACCTCTACTTCCTCAACAGGCTTAACAAATTGGGCAGCTCCCCACCACAGCTCACCAATTTTTATTGGTGCACTATTGAAAGTATCCTATCTGGTTGCATCACAGCTTGGTATAGCGATTCTTCTGCTCATGTCAACAAGAAAACACAGAGAGTTGATGACAGAGCTAAGCACAGCACTGTAATTAGCTTTCTCTCCATGGACATTGTCTATTCTTCTAGCTGCCACAGTAAAGCCACCAGCATAATTAAACCGATTCCCCCCCCACCCAATACTCCTTTTTGTCCCCTCTACAATCAGGCAGGAGGTACAAAAGCCTGAAATCAAGTACCACTAGGCTCAAGGACAGCTTCTATCCCACTATTTTAAGACTATTAATGACTCCCTGGTATGAGCTTAATTAATAAGCTTACAGCATGGATCAGTACTTGGAGCTTGATGTTGTGGCCATTATAGAGAGTTGGATGCCTTAGGGGCAGGAATGGCTACTTTGAGTGCTGGGTTTTAGATGTTTCAGGAAGGACAGATGAAGATGTTTCATTTGGCGAGGAATAGTCAGCATGACTTTGTCAAGGGCAGGTCGTGCCTTACGAGCCTGATTGAATTTTTTGAGGATGTGACTAAACACATTGATGAAGGTAGAGCAGTAGATGTAGTGTATATGGATTTCAGCAAGGCATTTGATAAGGTACCACATGCATGATTTATTGAGAGAGTAAGAAGGCATGGGATTCAAGGGACATTGCTTTGTGGATCCAGAACTGGCTTGCCCACAGAAGGCAAAGAGTGGTGTAGACCGATCATATTCTGCATGGAGGTCGGTGACCAGTGGTTTGCCTCAGGGATCTGTTCTGGGACCCGTTCTCTTCCTGATTTTTATAAATTACCTGGATGAGGAAGCAGAGGAATGGATTAGTAAATTTGTCGATGACACAAAGGTTGGTGGTGTTGTGGATAGTGTGGAGGACTGTCAGAAGTTACAGCGGGACATTGATAGGATGCAAAACTGGGCTGAGAAGTGGCAGATGGAGAACAACCCAGATAAATGTGAGGTGGTTCATTTTGGTAGGTCAAATATGATGGCAGAATATAGTATTAATAGTAAGACTCTTGGTAGGGTGGAGGATCAGCGGGATCTTGGAGTCTGAGTCCATAGGACACTCAAAGCTGCTGTGCAGGTTGACTGTGTGGTTAAGAAGGCATACGGTGCATTGGCCTTCATCAACCGTGGGATTGAGTTTAAGAGCCAAGAGGTAATGTTACAGCTATATAGGACCCTGGTCAGACCCCACTTGAAGTACTGTGCTCAGTTCTGCTCACCTCACTACAGGAAGTATATGGAAACCATAGAAAGGGTGCAGAGGAGATTTACAAGGATGTTGCCTGGATTGGGGAGCATGCCTTATGAGAATATGTTGAGTGAACTTGGCTTTTCTCCTTGAAGCGACGGAGGATGAAAAGTCGCTCTGAGTTGACCTGATAGAGGTGTATAAGATGATGAGAGGCATTGATCATGTAGATAGTCAGAGGCATTTTACCAGGGCTGAAATGGCTAGCAGGAGAGGGCACAATTTTAAGGTGATTGGAAGTAGGTACAGAGGAGATGTCAGGGGTAAGTTTTTTATGCAGAGAGTGGTGAGTGCGTGGAATGGGCTATTGACAACGGTGGTGGAGGCGGATATGATAGGGTCTTTTAAGAGGCTCCTATATAGGTACATGAAGCTTAGAAAAATAGAGGGCTATGGGTAACACCAGGTAATTTCTAAAGTAAGTACATGTTCAGTACAGCATTGTGGGCCAAAAGGTCTGTATTGTGCTGTAGGTTTTCTATGTTTCTACGTTTCTATGATAATATGGATTCTTGACTTCACAATCTACACTTGTATAAACTTGCACCTTATTGTCTGCCTGCACTGCACTTTCTCTGGAGTTGTTTCAGTTAATTTTTCATTCTGTTATCATTTGCACTGTACAATAATTTGATCTGTATGAACAGTACGTAAGACAAACTTCTCACTGTATCTCCATACATGTGACAATAATAAAGCAATTAATATTCAAATTTTTATCTATAATTGTTTTACATCAATGACCTAAATTGTAAAATCTCAATATGAAGAATTCTCATCCCAAATATTGACCTGCATATTTTGTGAAAATGTTAGCTACCCCAGAAGGGTAGGCAATGTTGGATTTTCCACGTGAATGTGGAAGTCCCAAAGCTTCAGTCAGCAGCTTCCTGTTGTTTTGTTGATTAGACTGTGTAGCTCAGCTTTTTGTGGAGTAGGATAGGGCAAAATATAGTCTACTATTTTTGTCAATGGATCCACTAGTAATATTTTGTGCCATTTTCGACTACAACATAGACAGTGTTACCTCTTCAATTTTAATGAATACATATGACAGAGTTTATTTTCATGAATTTCATGAATAGCACAAATTCTGTATTGAAACACTGAGTATTTTAGAATTCTTTATTTTCTTCAAAAGTCGATGACTCAAAAAGTCTGCATCTATCATTAAGGACCCCCATTACCCAGGATATGCCCTCTTCGATTTGCTAACATCAAGGGGGAGGTATAGGAGCCTGAAGACACATACTCAACATTTTAGGAACAGCTTATTCCCCTTCACATCATATTTATGAATGGACAATGAACATGTACACAACCTCACAGTTTCTTTCTTTTTTTGCACTCTTTTTGCACTACTTATCTAACTTAATGTGTAAATATGTATTTCCTTTATCATTTGTACCATTTTTATCATATGTACTCCACTGTATTGGTGCTGCAGAAAAACAAATTTTTCAATGAATGTCAGTGCTATGAAACTTGATTCTGTTTCTGATTCTTTCCCAAGTTGGTTATTTGTTCATATAACCATAAAATAACAATTACAGCATAGAAACAGGCCATCTCAGCCCTTCTAGTCCGTGCCGAAAGCTTACTCTCACCTAGTCCCACCTACCTGCACTCAGCCCATAACCCTCCATTCCTTTCCTGTCCATATACTTAACCAATTTTTCTTTAAATGACAATATCGAACCTGCCTCCACCACTTCTACTGAAAGCTCATTCCACACAGCCACCACTCTCTGAGTAAAGAAGTTCCCCCTTGTGTTACCCCTAAACTTTTGCCCCCCAACTCTCAACTCATGGTCTCTTGTCTGAATCTCCCCTACTCTTAATAGAAAAAGCATATCCACGTCAACTCTATCTAAACCCCTCATAATTTTAAATACCTCTATCAAGTCCCCCCTCAACCTTCTACACTCCAAAGAATAAAGACCTAATTTGTTCGGCCTTTCTCTGTAACTCAGGTGTTTAATCCCAGGTAACATTCTAGAAAATCTTCTCTGTACTCTCTCTATTTTGTTGACATCTTTCCTATAATTTGGTGACCAGAACTGTACACAATACTCCACATTTGGCCTCAGCAATGCCTTGTACAATTTTAACATTACATCCCAACTCCTATACTCAATGCTCTGATTTATAAAGGCCAGCATACTAAAAAGCTTTCTTCACCACCCTATCCACATGAGATTCCACCTTCAGGGAACTATGCACCAATATTCCTAGATCACTCTGTTCTACTGCATTCTTCAATGCCCTACCATCTACTATGTATGTCCTATTTTGATTAGTCCTACCAAAATGTAGCACCTCACACTTATCAGCATTAAATTCCATCTGCCATCTTTCAGCCCACTCTTCTAACTGACCTAAATCTTTCTGCAAGGTTTGAAAGCCTACTTGATTATCCACAACGCCACCTATCTTAGTATCATCTGCATTCTTACTAATCCAGTTTACCACCCCATCATCCAGATCATTAATGTATATGACAAACAACATTGGACCCAGTACAGATCGCTGCGGCACACCACTAGTCACCTGCCTCCAACCTGACAAACAGTTATCCGCCACTACTCTCTGGCATCTTCCATCCAGCCACTGTTGAATCCATTTTACTACTTCAATATTAATAGCTAACGATTGAACCTTCCTAACTAACCTTCTGTGTGGAACCGTGTCAAAGGCCTTACTAAAGTCCATATAGACAACATCCACTGCTTTACCCTCATCAACTTTCCCAGTAACCTCTTCAAAAAATTCAATAAGATTTGTCAAACATGACCTTCCACGCACAAATCCATGTTGACTCTTCCTAATCAGACCCTGTCTATCTAGATAATTATATACACCATCTCTAAGAATACTTTCCATTAACTTACCCATCCCTGACATCAAACTTACAGGCCAATAACTGCTAGATTTACTCTTAGAACCCTTTTTAAACATTGGAACAACATGAGTAATACACCAGTCCTCCGGCGCCATCCCCGTTTCTAATGACACTTGAAATATTTCTGTCAGAGCCCCTATTTCTACACTAACTTCCCTCAAGATCCTATCAGGACCCGGAGACTTATCCACTTTTATATTCCTTAAAAGCACCAGTACTTCCTCTTCTTTAATCATCATAGTTTCCATATCTTCCCTACTTGTTTCCCTTACCTTACACAATTCAATATCCTTCTCCTTCGTGAATACCGAGGAAAAGAAATTGTTCAATATCTCCCCCATCTCTTTTGGCTCCACACATAGCTGTCCACTCTGATTCTCTAAGGGACCAATTTTATCCCTCACTATCCTTTTGCTATTAATATAACTCTAGAAACCCTTTGGATTTATTTTCATCTTACTTGCCAAAGCAACCTCGTAACTTCTTTTAGCTTTTCTAATTTCTTTCTTAAGATTCTTTATACATTCTTTATATTCCTCGAGTACCTCGTTTACTCCATGCTGCCTATATTTATTGTAGATATCTCTCTTTTTCCGAACCAAGTTTCCAATATCCCTTGAAAACCATGGCTCTCTCTAACTTTTAACCCTTCCTTTCAACCTACCAGGAATATAAAGATTCTGCACCCTCATCTTTGTTTCTGTGTAGTTTTTCGTTGTTTCTATTGTGTTTCTTTGTAGCTGCTGTGAATGCCCGCAGAAAATGAATCTTAGGGTAGTATATGTTGACATACAGTATATATACTTTGATAAATTTACTTTGAACTTTGTTCCACTCCTCTCTCATTTCTTCACAGAACCTCGGAAGTTGAACTTGTCCAAATCACTGCCGGTCAGTTCAAAGTTTATTGTGTTTCAAAGGTCAAATGTGATCTCAAGCATATTGCTGGCTATGGTGGATTGCAAGCCAATATAACAAAGAAAGGGATAGCTTACACTGATGAGTCACTTTCTACAGTCACCAGATAACAATGGAAAGATGCTATTCCTAAAATATTAAACTAACTGGAAAAACAAGGTCTTTTCATCCAAACCCGCTTTTCTGTACTTTCCTCAAGAGTATTTCAAAAATAAGGAGTTCGCTCTGCATAGAGCCTGTTGCACATTGGACATTTTGTCTTTCTATGAGCACTCAAAGCCTCCTACTGCCAGGAATGCTTGAAGTTAAGATCACAATTATTTTTAAATCTGCAGTCTGTCACCAACACTTGCTACTGGCAACAAAATTCTCAGCTACTGTATTCATGAAAAAAATTAACTCAAGATCAAACCAAGTTCTGGAAACATCCAGCTTCAGGTTGGATTCACAGATCAGGAAAGTTTTATGGGGAATGCTGTTCTCCTGTACTGTACTGGTGTTATATGGGCCAGTCAATCAATACAAGTGTATGATAACCCTACTGACAAGAATTGTTCCTGAGTTGACAATCCTTGTGCTTGCTTCAATGGTTAGCCATTGCTTGATGCTTGACCTCAAAGTGGCACTGTCAGAACACTAACTTGATAGTGTTTGTATCATTGGGAGGGGTTGTAGAATCAAAGGGGATAAAAAGCAACAGATAGAAAGGGGAATCCAACCCTACAATTGAAAAAAAAACATACTGAACATAAAAGATGAAATGGCTCTTTGTGCACATACCCAATAATATTGATAACTTTCAACAAAACACTGAAACAAACAAGAAAATCTTTAGCATCAATCTGTAAAACTATTTATTGGTTGGTATGCTGTCAAGTTGAGTTCAAATCGTGAACCCATTGAATCACATACCATGACAGTAAGGAAGTAAGCCATTTGGCCCACAGAATTAGCGCCAGCAATTTGTCGAACAATTCAGTTTGTGTCATTTGCTTTCCTCTTTCCCCAAAACTCAGTAAAGCACTTTCACATCTATATATATCTAACTCCCTTTTCCAAGCTCTGATGATCTCTGATTCCATCATCCTTATAAAGAGTGAGTTCCATATTATAATCACTGTGCAAAGGCATCCACTTGCATCTTCTTTGCATCCTTTGCCATGTTTTTATCTTCTGGCACATGAACCATCTGCTAATGGCAGTAGCCTATCTCTGTTTATCCTTTCTGGACCAGTCCTAATCTGACAACTATCCCTAGATAACAAGGTAAAGTTTAAAATGTTCACTAAGGAACAAAACAGAATTCCCAAACATTTGTAAAACATGCATACAGAATGCTTGGGGAAAGAGAATCTGTAATTTAGAAAAAAGTCAACAATATCACAAATGTTCACAAAGTACAGTTTGTTAGAAGTAATAAAATGATATTTCAAAAACAGGAAATACCTAAATGAGAAGTTAATGAAAGGCATTTTAGTTATCTTGGAAAACTTGCATTAGTAAAACTTTATAAAGTTAAGTGGATAGTCAGGAAGTATACAATTCACCTTAATGATAGTGTCTTCACAGGGTGCTTATAAAAACATTGTAGCTGGTGTGACACATAATATTGCATTCTCTAGTAGAACATACAAACTACCAAATATGGAGCAACCTTGTTGAGACACAGAGCTTTATGATTTCAGACCTGCAGTCTGGGACTACCCACAGAATAGGCGGCAACTAATTAAAGAAATTTGATTTTTGGCTACAGGTACAGGAAACTAACACAATGGGTCCAATGCGAAAGCAAGGTAGAACCACAGAGCATTCTGTTTCTGAAAGGTTGAATGGTGGTAACCTTGTTCAAATGAAACATCTTTGAATCATCTTTGTGGAAGAACACACCCTATGTAATAAACAGACTCTTGAATCAAAGGGGATAACTTCACTCAACTTCATTTACCCTATCATGGAAGTGTTCCCATAACCTATGGACTCACTTTCAAGGGCTCTTCATTTCATGTTCTCAATACTTACTGCTTATTTATTTGTTATTAATATTTCATTCTCTTTGTATTTGCACAATTTGTTGTCTTTTGCACACTAGTTGAATGCCCAAGTTTGGGCAGTCTTTCATAGATTCTTTTCCTGTTATTCTTCTATGGACTAATTTAGTATGCCTGCAAGAAAATGAATCTCAGGGTTATTTATGGTGACATATATGTACTTTAATAATAAATTTACCTTGCACTTGGAACCTATTCTCCCCTACAAACATTTCAAAGGTGCTTTGTGAGCTCATTCAACTACAAAAATTTATAATGGAAAAGACACATATTTTATCCCCTTCTGTTCTGCTCAGCAATGTGCTTGAGCTTAAATTCTCAAGCTCATGGGAGGTTTCATTTTCTATTTTTGTTCAAAGTCTTGCTTTAGAAACAAATAATACTTAATTGGCCGTGATGTACTAGGAACTGAGCTGCAACTTTCCAAACCCATTTCACACGGGAAGCTCATTGCAATTAAGGTAGATATTTGTTGTATCATTGTGATGCTAAATTCAAATCTAACTCAATGAAGTAAAGGATCAATGAGCTAAGCTACATCACCAGGCAATCTGTGCCCTGTCCCCAGTGTGGTACTTTAATTAGAACTGTTAATTTACTTTTGAACGATGATTAGCTTTTTTCATACTCTGCCATGGAAGATGGAACTCATGAAGCCTTACACATAAAGCTCACACATATTTAATGTTAGCTGTTTATTGTGACAGATATTTTTCCTCCAAAATTTCTCAGATCAATATTTCATTTAAGCATGAATTTGTATTTCTATTTGCATTTGGAAATAAGAAAATGAACAAAGCTATCACTGTGATCACTCATCCAGATGAGTTGCTCCTTGCTATACTAGTAACAACATCCTTGTTGCTAGTACACCTGACTCTACAGCTTGTATTTGTCAGGTTTTTAGTGCAGTAGTCCAAGCTGATGGAACGATGAGACTGCATAGATTAATACAGTGCCTTTAGCTTGTTAAAACATTTCAAGATGTTTCACAGGAGAGTTAATAAACAAAATTTGACACCAAGTCAGAGAAGAAGAAATTAAGGCAAATGGATTAAAGTGATATGTTTTCAACAGAGTTTTAAAAGAGGAAAGATGAGTAGAAAAGCAGAGATTTTTTATTTATTTAGAGATACAGCATGGTAAAAGGCCCTTTCGACCCCATGAACTCACACCACCCAATTACACCCATATGACTAATTAACCTACCAACCGGTCCATCTTACCATGTGGGAGGAAACCGGAACTCCCGGAGGAAACAGGAAACCCATGTGGTCATGCGGAGAATATACAAACTCCTAACAGCCAGCGGAGGAATTGGATCCAGGCCTTGATAACTGAATAAAGTCAATAAATGCGGAGGATTTAAATTGGGGATGCTCAAGAGCCTGGAGTTGGAAGAACACAGGTACCTCAGCAGACTGTATGGCTGGAAGAAATGACTAAGATGAAGAAAGAGGCTATCAAAGGACTGTCCTATTCATATTGATAATCCTGCCTCTTTGTGTATATTCTACTGTGACCAGTTGAATACAACTTTGAAATGGCTCTGATAGTCCAAGATGACCAATTCTAATGGGGAACGATGCATTTTCCTAACGTATTTCACCTGTGCTGATAAACCATGATTCACAGTCAGATCATTTTCCTCTAATGTATGACCAGTACTAGGTCATAGTGCAACCAGCAACTGGGTGAGGTGTTAGTTCCAGTGTTATACAGCATACATTTGGAATTCTACAAAATTTCATTAGACAGAGAGTGGTGAATCCGTGGAATTTGTTGCCACAGCTTGCTCTAGAGGCCAGGTCATTGGGAGTATTTAAGGCGGAGGTTGACAGGTTCCTGATTAGTTGGGGTATGAGGAGAAGGCAGAAGAATGGGGTTGAGAGGGAAAAGAATCAGTCATGCTGAAATGGTGGAGTATACTCACTAGGCCAAAGGGCCTTAATCTCCTGCTATGTCTTATGGTCTAAACCTGCTGCAGAATGGAAAGAAAGTGAGAATGCTAATGCAGTCAGGCTGCTGAATGGCTTAAAAAATATCAGATTAAATACTTAAGAAGGAATTGTGCTCTACTGCTGTAGAAATGCATTACTGGTGTTTCTTCACATATATGAAACAGGTATTTGGAAGGCAGCTTGAGGGCCAAAGTGTAAACTGAAATGAAAATAGTTTAGTTTTCTCCCCATATTTCACATTTCTGAACATAAAAACAACCACATGAAGTACTCCAGCAGTATGGCCATGGAAGGTCACCAGGATCAGACAATAGCCCCGATAGCAGCAGGTGAAATCCTTGGTGAACATCGAGTCCTGCTCTTCTGCTCTTTCCCAGCAGTGGCAACTGAATTTGGATTGTGCACGTGGTGATGTTTCTATACATGGTTGGTGTGCACGGCAGGGTCACCCAAGACTGATACAAATATCAAAATTTCCATCTGGAGGGGAGGGGAACAGTGATATTTTGCATTACTATTCAAGCTTCCGATGGAGCTTTCTCAGCTGCTGTGCTTGCACAGCACACTTTCGTGAGGATCCAGGAAACGTAGAAGGTAGCCTTTGCCCCCATCGTTCCTTCCCTTTGGGTACTGAAATCAGGAAAATCTTCTTAGGAATTATGAGCATTTTGAGAGGGAAATCCTGAAAAGGTACAGGTGATAAATGGAGGTGCTTACAGATAGAAGAGTGCAACAAGTGGATGCCTGCACATATGGGAAGCCAACTATGCCTGTGGTCCCAGAGCACTAAGTGCCACCTGTTCCTCATGACACCCCCAGTTCTAAACTGCTCTTCTCGCCACATTGTGTACATGGCTTCTTTCTGGTGGCCCCAGGGTGAAAGTAGAGAATTAATATATATCCTTCTTTGGATGTGATAACTATTATCAAAATACCTTAAAATGATACCATAAAATACCTAAATATGACAGCCTCTCATGACTGTATAAAGGGAAACCAAACAAATCAGTTCAAGTGAAAATTCTGAATTCCAGTGGCTCAAGGCCTGTTCTCAGTGGAATTCAGAAGAATGGGGGCGGGGGAAGTTCATTGAAAACTATCAAATGTTAAAAGTCCTCAGTAGAGTGGATACAGAGAGAATGTTTCCAATGGTGGGGGAGCTTAGGACCAGAGAGCCCAGCCTCAGAATAGAGGGACATCTATTTAGAACAGAGATGAGGAGGAATTTCTTTAGCCAGAAGATGGTGAATCTGTGGAGGTTATTGCCATGGACAGCTATGGAGGCCAAGTCATTGGGTATATTTTATTTGGGTTGATCGATTCTTGACTAGTCAGGCCATGAAGGGTTACAGGGAGAAGGAAGAAAAGTTGGACTGAGAGAGAAATGGATCAGCCATGATAAAATGGTGGAACAGTCTCAATGAGCCACATGGCCTAATTCTGCTCCTTTATTTTATGGTCTTATGGTTATGGACTGTTGCCAGCAGCTAGTTGGCTGAGGACCTCTTTGATTGATCAGCAGCTAAATACAGGAAAGAAACACAACCTTTAAAAAAAACTTCAGATTTCAAACATGTGCAGCTTTTTGCATCTGGATTGTCCTTTTGCAGCATTTCTTTTAACTGATTACTGTATAGATGTGATTCTGTGTAGCTTGATATACACAAGCTGAACAAGTCATGGGAGGATAAAAAGGCTGAAAATGCAAACAAAAAAAAAATCTGTGATATTGGGAATGTGTTAGGGAAGAGTGTCGTACCAGAAGGTAATTCCAAACTGCTTATAAATAGAGTCATAATAGCAACACATCTTGAGTGGGCATAAAAGTAGACAGATTACACTTTCATATACTGTAGATTCTGCAGACACTGGAGATCTTGAGCAATACACACACAAAATACTGGAGGATCTCAGCAAGTCAGGCAACATCTATGAAGGAACAAACACCTTCCATCCCTCTTTTTCCATTTCCCATTCTGGTTACTCTCTCATCACTCCTTTTTTTCTTCACCTGCCCATCACCTCCATTTGGTTCCCCTCCTCATTCCCTTTCATCCATGCTCCACACTGCAATTACCTATTATTCCTTCTTCTTCAGCCTTTTTCCTTCCCCACCTGTCCCCTCCCAACATTTTACTTCATACACCTTTCCCCAGCCACCAACCTTACCCCTCACCTGGTCTCACCTGCTACCTGCCAGCTTGTACACCTTCCCCTTCCCCACCTTTTTATTCTAGCTTCTATCCCATTCCTCTTCTGTCCTGATGAAGGATCGCAGTCTGAAACATCAGCTGTTTATTCCCCTCAATAGATGCTGCCTGACTTGCAGAACTTGGGAGGATTACACTTTCATACTGTGTATTTATTTCCTTCTGCCTTTTAGTGGGCTTCTAATACACATAACCAATGACAAATAACATTCAGCAGTGCTCAGGTCCCACTGTGTCATTTCCCCTATTCTGTTCTGTATGAATGTTGGCAGTTTGAATTGGCATTGTTTTCCCCTGGTGCTCATACTTCAGTTGTATGACAGCTATTGATTCAAAATGATTTCCTTGTGGAAAGATTTAGTGTATTAGCTAGTTAGAATGTTCACTGATATGCCTGTGATCTGATGACTCTAAACCTCCTGGAGCTGTGGATTAGTCAAGCTCAGTGCATAAATTAATCAGCATTGGGACCAGTGATGTTTTTTGCGTTGTTCACTGCTTTAAGCTACTTCTTTATTTGCCGGTATGTGGAAAGAGTTAACTCGTGGAAATTTCTTAATCATTATAACCAATTAGTTACATTGTTAATGTTGTGTTAATGCCCCACTAATACTGGCTAAAGGCATACTGTACATTTTCCGATGTCACAAAGTACTTTGAAGTCAAAGAAGTACTTTTTAAATTGTACTATAATGTAGGTCATCTTG
Organism: Mobula hypostoma; assembly: GCF_963921235.1. Classification (NCBI taxonomy): domain Eukaryota; kingdom Metazoa; phylum Chordata; class Chondrichthyes; order Myliobatiformes; family Myliobatidae; genus Mobula; species Mobula hypostoma. Next base: position 43,893,379 of record NC_086107.1, on the reverse strand, counting down.
CACACAGCAAGGTCTCACAAACAGTAATAACTTGATCATCTGTTTCAGTGATGCCAAGAATGTTCCCTCCTGAGCTAATATCTCTGTTTCTAAATTAGTGGCCACTCCTAGCATCAGGTCAAATGTTATAACCAACTGTCCTAACTCTAAAACATAACTCCAAGGATTCTCATTCTAAACCAAAATGAAGAATGCTATAATTTTGTACTGTACTAATATCTGCAATTTACAAACCACAATAAATATTTATTGACTACAGTAAACTTCTGGCACCTAGTGGTAGCATCTAAGTATTACAGCAAAACGGCACTAGATGGTGCCACATTATTTTGACTCAGGACCCAAATGCTTTCACACGTTTAAGTTCTCCATTGACACATTTCAAACAAGTATTCAACTCAATGGAGCCAATTGCCCAAACTCGTACACAAATAAAAGAGGTATCATCCTCAAAGCTTTGGGGATGTTTCTTCTTGTACAACATTGATTGAAACCTATGAAGGCTTTCACAAAGAGGGAGCTTTATACTTCACTATGATCAATTATATCAAAATGTTATGCTTCTTGCCACTGGGAATCACTCGCTCATCCCAAACATTCTCCTTTCTCCCCTCTCCTACTGGGTAGAAAACATGTACCTGAAAAGACATACCACCAAGCTCAATGACAAATTCTATCCCATTGTCATTTGACTCTTGAATGGAGCTCTTGTACATTAAGACAGACTCTGAGCCTCACAATCTATTTGTTAATGATCTTGCACTTTATCATTTACCCACACTGCTCTCCTTTGGCAGCGCTTGCACTTTATTCTTCATTGTTTTTGTTTTACCTTATTCCAGTCAATGCACTGTGTAATAATTTGATCTGTATAAACTGTATGCAAGACAAGCTTTTCACTACATCTTGTTACACGTGCCAATAATAACCAATATCAATACTTGTATTGTGAAGCAACAGAATGAAAAAACACACTCACCTCCCAGGTTCTTCATTCAACCTGCCTCTTTTTTAAATAAATTGAAAAATATATTTCAAGAAACCTAGTGAAGTCTACCTAATACAATGTACTTAGGGCACATTGCCTAATTATCTCAACAGATGAAACAATTATTTATTTTTGACCTGTGGTATCTACCCTTGCTGTTCACGCTGACTCAGTTGGCAACACATATTTCTCCGAATTAGATGGATCTGGGTTCAAGATCTACTACAGAAACTTGAAAATAAAAATCTAGGTTAATGCACCACTGTATTTCTGAGGGAGCCCTGTGCTTTTGGATGAGTTGGCTTTATGATGTCATTTATAACCCAAAGCCAGTTCCTCCTGACAGATGGCTGTAGAACATATGCCATTATTTTATACACCTAGAGAATTATCTCCGGTGTCCTGGACCACACACTAAAACTGATTATGTGCTCATCACCATACAACAGTTTCAGGAGCATGCTCTGTACAGAATTGTTACTCAGTTTCTTACATGCCAACAGTTACTATGCTCTATAAAATACTTGATTAGCTATATTAAAAAAAAACTTGACAAGAACATGAAAGGTGTTTCACAAATGCATGTCTTCTATTAAATATTGTCCATATGCATTCAAGGTATTCGTTATAGGGAGAGATTGGTCTGGAGTTTGGTCTATTACCAAGCATGGGTATCATCACATTTATTTGGTTGCTTACTGAAAATCATTTATTGAACTTGAACTCATAGAGAAAAATTTATTTTAAATAATTATTAACAAGGGGATGGTGTGTGGGACTGCACCTGTTACCATATAAGCGAGGTAGTTGGCGAACAATCTGAAGAGATGGGTGTTTTGATGGCGTATGTTTTCAAGGATAGATTAACATTTTCACTCGTACTAAGAGTACAAAGCAGAATGAGTTCATGTTGAAGATAAAGCTGTAGCGTGTGTTATCTGGTTTTAGTTGTGGCCAGTGCTTGCAAAGTAGTAAATTACCAGTTTCAATTGGCCTAAATGGTACTGAGAGTCAACCACTCAGTGAAGGTCTGGTGTCATGTGCAAGCCAGATGAAATATAGTATTAACCAGTTGCATTTTCACAAAAGCCAGGTAGCTTTTATGATCACTTTTCGTAAACTAATTGAATGTAATTCACTAGAGACTACCAAGGGATTTGTTTTTATTTGCAGTATGTAGGTTATTAGTTAAGTGCCATCATCATCATTTACAGCAATGGGTTGTGTTGTAATTTCTTTTGTAATGTAAATCACATATCAGATCGACAGTGAAAAACTGAGGAAAGACATTCTGAAATCAGCAAGTCCTGTGCTGAAGACAGACACAGGTAAACTCCAGCACCAACATGAAGAAAATCTTACTAGCTATTTAATCAACAGTATCTGTATAATTGCATCGTCTATCACTTTACTCTTCATTATTGCTCAGGTTTTACGTTGACATCCTCACACACAGAAAAAGATAATTATGAACAATGTGGGTGACAATTACACTGAATCTCTACAGTGGAAGTGTCCTTCCAAAACCTGAATGGAAATCACAACAACAAATAATGTTGGAGACGGGGAATTGGTGCTGGTAAATTATGCAGTGACCTTGATTGTTGTTTATGAAGAAAACGTACATTTTCTCAATGACGCTTGAAACATTATTCCATAATTAAAACCAGGTCCTTCTGACAAATAAGATTGCACGTCATTATTTTAAACAGCAAGAGGGTTATCCCTGGTGTCCTTAGGTGGCTAGTAACATTTTATTAGTATTGGTGCCAAAGTTTAACCGTGTCATTTTGGAGTGCAGGACCTTCTGAGAATTAAACAGAATGTCTTCAACAAATCCGTAAATACTTTGAAAACTGGCAAATGGTTTTGTAGAATTAAAGTCATTTCTGTTAATATACCTCACAAAATAATAGCTTTCAAAATATTAGGTCTTCATATACAGTACATCAATATTCCATACTACAATATTTGTAGGCAGCATTTATTGCCATTTTCTTAGCATTTGTCTGTTTTTTCATGAGGTCAAATTGGTAGCTCAATCAATTTATCTCTATCAGTGACACCACTTGGATGCAGAATAATCTGAATTGAAGGACAGAGATCATATTTCTTCTTTGGTATCCTCCAAAAACACAAGCAAGAGATTTCTTACGTTAAAAAAATGTTTGACCTATTCAAAAGACTGAATGTTCAATGATTTCTAGTAAATAATCATGATAAATACTTTGCCAATTCCATAAAAAGGAGATATGGGAAACTGTTGATGCAAGCACAATCACCTTTGCTCCAACAATCTCATGTGAGGTTGCTGTCAGCAAATCAAATTAGGCCAAATGTTCACTCCTTTAAAATGAGAGTGAATGATTTTAGCCTGCAGATTAGGAATCCTTTTCTGTGAACTTGACTACAGACCAGTGTGAAAGACAAATATTTTTTTTGGCAGGTTGCTGGAGAATCATCCTAACCCCACTCTGCAGAATAGGAACATAATGTAAGACAACCTTTACTCAGGGTCAGAACTAACTTTACGGAGTCCAAATTTATTCAATCGATTGTCTGTTTTCAAATACTTGCACAGAAAAGCACATAGAATCTATTTGTCCATGGATCACATTTGATGTCATTATCTATTGTCAATTTTAATCCACAATTATATATTCGGACTCAATCTTTTCAGACTAATACTTGATACACCACTGTAGGCAGCATCTTTGAAGAAAAGCAATAGTGTGTTTTAATCATTGGCTCAGAGCTATCACATGACATTTACTTAACAATATCCCCATCACCAATCCCCAATTTGTTAAAGTGAAAGTAACTTAAAGAGAACATTTGACCATGTGTGGGATTGAGGAGTTCTGTTTAATTTTGAAGCCAATGAGCAGCAAGAGTAAAGCACTCTAATCGTTGAAGCCATACCTAAGATGAATGACACAGGTTATAGCTATTGGTCATCAATCATCTCATCCCCATGACATCACTACAAGAATTCCTCAGTGCAGTGAATACTTCTCTTCGGTATTCACCAATGAGAGGGAACTTGATGACGGTGAGGATAATATGAGTGAGGTTGATGTTCTGGAGTATGTTGATATTAAGGGAGAGGAGGTGTTGGAGTTGTTAAAATACATTAGGATGGATTAGTCCCTGGGGCCTGACAGAATATTCCCCAGTCTGCTTCACGAGGTGAGGGAAGAGATTGCTGAGCCTCTGATTGGAGGGAGGCGAATGTCGTCCCCTTGTTAAAAAAAGGTAGTAGGAATAATCTGGGTAATTATAGACCAGTGAGCCTTATGTCTGTGGTGGGAAAGCTGTTGGAAAAGATTCTTAGAGATAGGATCTATGGGCATTTAGAGAATCATGGTCTGATCAGGGACAGTCAGCATGGATTTGTGAAGGGCAGATCACGTCTAACAAGCCTGATACAGTTCTTTGAGGAGGTGACCTGGATTATAGATGAGGGTAGTGCAGTGGATATGATCTACATGGATTTTAGTAAGGCATTTGACAAGGTTCCACATGGTAGGCTTATTCAGAAAGTCAGAAGGCATAGGATCCAGGGAAGTTTGGCCAGGTGGATTCAAAATTGGCTTGCCTGCAGAAGGCAGAGGGTCATGGTGGAGGGAGTACATTTGGATTGGAGGGTTATGACTAGTGGTGTCCCACAAGGATCTGTTCTGGGACCTCTACTTTTCGTGATTTTTATTAACGACCTGGATGTCGGAGTAGAAGGGTGGGTTGGCAAGTTTGCAGATGACACAAAGGTTGGTGGTGTTGTAGATAGTGTAGAGGATTGTCAAAGATTGCAGAGAGGCATTGATAGGATGCAGAAGTGGGCTGAGAAGTGGCAGATGGAAGTTCAACCCGGAGAAGTGTGAGGTGGTACACTTTGGAAAGACAAACTCCAAGGCAGAGTACAAAGTAAATGGCAGGATACTTGGTAGTGTGGAGGAGCAGAAGGATCTGGGGGTACATGTCCACAGATCCCTGAAAGTTGCCTCACAGGTAGATAGGGTAGTTAAGAAAGCTTATGGGGTGTTAGCTTTCATAAGTCGAGGGATAGAGTTTAAGAGTTGTGATGTAATGATGCAGCTCTGTAAAACTCTGGTTAGACCACACTTGGAGTACTGTGTCCAGTTCTGGTTGCCTCACTATAGGAAGGTATGAGGAAGCATTGGAAAGGTTACAAAGGAGATTTACCAGGATGCTGCCTGGTTTCGAGAGTATGCATTATGATCAGAGATTAAGGGAGCTAGGGCTTTCCTCTTTGGAGAGAAGGAGGATGAGAGGAGACATGATAGTGGAGTACAAGATATTAAGAGGAATAGATAGAGTGGATAGCCAGGCCCTCTTCCCCAGGGCACCAGAGCTCAATACAAGAAGACATGGCGTTAAGGTAAGGGGTGGGAAGTTCAAGGGAGATATTAGAGGAAGGTTTTTTTACTCAGAGAGTGGTTGGTGTGTGAAATGCACTGCCTGAGTCAGTGATGGAGGCAGATACACTAGTGAAGTTTAAGAGAATACTAGACAGGTATATGGAGGAATTTAAGGTGGGTGGTTATATGGGAGGCAGGGTTTGAGGGTCGGCACAACATTGTGGGCCGAAGGGCCTGTAATGTGCTGTACTGTTCTATTTTCTATGTTGAGTTTCCTAGGCCCAACTTTTTTCAGCTGCTTCAGCACTGACCCTCCTTTCATGATCAAGTTTGAAGTGGGAGTGCTCACTGATGATTAGAAAATGTTCATTTTGATTCACTAGCCAATAAGATAGTCCATGCCTGCATATAGCAGAACCTAATCAGCCTTCAGGCTTGAACTGGTAAATGCATCAGGGGGAGGGAACGTCGACTCAGACCATGAGAGGCCTGCATTGGGCATTTTCATGCCTTACAAGGCGCAGATTGGAAGTCTGTATGGGGCGCCACTCTTCGCACAGACTAGAGCAATGTGTGGTTAAGTGCCTTGCTCAAGGACACAAACATGTGCCACAGCTGAGGCTCGAACTAGCGACCTTCAGATCACTAGACGAACTCCTTAACCACTTGTCCACATGCCCAACACATAAATGCATCCATAGCATAATAATAATCCAGACAGTGACCATCTCAAAGAAGAAGGTCCAAGCGTCTCCCTCAGACCTCCAATGGCATTCCAATCGCTGTGATTCCCAACACCAACATCATAATGGTCACATTATACAGAATCTCAATTTGACCTGGCACATAATTAATAGAGAAGTTGAGTAATTAAAGCTTTAAAAATTAAAGGAGACCTGAAGGGCAACATTTTCACAAAGGGATGATGGTTATGTGCAACAACCTGCCAGAGGAAGAGATGGGTAGTATTGCAATGTTTAAAAGACATTTGGGTATGGAAGTGGTTTGCAGGAATATGGTCCAATTGCTCAGGAAAGTAACTTGGATGAGAGGCCTGAAGAGACTGTTTCTATGCTGGATAAAACTTTAACTCTATGTCTAGATTGTAAAAAGAGTTCTTTAACTACTTCAAAAGTGAAACTTTGAGAGTACAAAGCTTATATGTGCCTGTAAGAATAAAAGGTAAAAATAGCCCATTTAAGGAATCTTAGTTTCAAGAGATATTGAGGCCGTGGTTAAGAAAAAGGGAGGCAGTCCATAGCAAATAAAGACAAACAGGAACAAATGAGGTGCTTATGGAGTGTAAGAAATGCAACAGGACATTTAAGAAAGAAATCAGGAGGGCTGAAGAAGGCATGTGGTTGCCTTAGCAGACCAGGAGAAGGAGAATCCTAAGGAATACCAAAGGGATATGTTAAGAGCAAAAGGATTGTAAGGGACAAATTGGTCCTCTGGATGATCAGAATGGTAATGTACTTGTGGAGACAAAATAGATGGGGGACAGCATAAATGAAATTTTTGCATCTGTATTTACTCAGAAGATAGACACAGGGTCTATAAAAGTGAGGCAAACTGGCATCAACTCCCTACACAGATTACAGAGGAGGAGGTGTTTGCTGTCTTGAGACAAGTTACTGTAGATCAATCCTCAGGGCCCAACAACGTGTTCCCCCTGACCTTACAGAAGGCAAGTGCAGAAATTACCAGAGCCCTAGCAGGGATATTTAAATCATCTTTAGTAACAGGTAAAGTAACAGAGGTTTGGATGACAGTCAAAGTTGTTCCATTATTTATGAAAGGTTCTTAAAAGAAAGCAGGAGATTATACGTCAGTGAACCTGACACCAGCGTGGGAAAGTTATTGGAAGATAATCTAAGGGACCAGACATATAAGTATTTGAACGGATGTGGACTGATTAGGGATGGCCAGCATGGCTTTTTGCATGGTACGTCATGTCTAACCAACGTTTTTCAAGGAAGTTGATGAAGAAAGGTAGTGGATGTTGTCTACATGGACTTTAGCAAAGCATTTGATAAGGTCCCACATGGGATGTTGGTCACAAATGTTCAGTCACTCAACATTCAATATGAGGTGGGTCCGTTGTTATTTGTCACCTATATCAATGATCTGAATGATAATGTGGTTAACTGGATCAGCAAATTTATGGATGACACCAAGATTGGAGGTGTAGTGGACAGTGAGGAAGACTATCAGAATAATACATACAAAATGCTGGAGAAACTCAGCAGGCCAGGCAGCGTCTATGGAAGAAAATACAGTTAACATTTCGGACTGAAGTTCTTTGGCAGGACTGAAGAAAAAAAGATGAGGAGTAGATTTAAGAGGTGGGGGAAGAGGAGAGACAAACAGCAGGTGATAGGTGAAATCTGGAGGGGAGGGATGAAGTAAAGAGCTGGGAAGTTGATTGGTGAAAGAGGCAGAAGGCCATGGAAGAAAGAAAAAGCGGGGAGAAGCACCAGAGGGAGGCAATGGGTGGGCAAGGAGATAAGGCGAGAGAGGGAAAAGGGGATGGGAAATGGTGAAAGGTGGGGGAAGGGGCATTACCAGAAGTTTGAGAAATCAATGTTCATGTCATCAGGTTGGAGGCTAAACAAACGGAATACAAGGTGTTCTTCCTCTAACCTAAGTGTAGCCTCATCATGACAGTGGAGGAGACCATGGATGGGCATATCGGAATGGGAATGGAACTGGAAGCCAGTGGGCAGCCACTGGGAGATCCCACTTGTTCTGGCAGATGGAGCGTAGATGCTCAGTGAAGCAGTCTCCCAATCTACGTCTGGTCTCACCAATGTACAGGAGGCCACAATGGGAGCAGCAAACACAGTTACTATAAGAGACTGGTAGGTGAAGTGTCACCTCATCTGGAAGGACATTTCAGGGCCCTGAATGGTAGTGAGGGAGGAGGTGTAGGGGCAGGTGTAGCACTTGTTCCATTTGCAAGGGTAAGTGCCAAGAGGAGATTAGTGTGGAGGGATGAATAGACAAGGGAGTCGCGTAGGGAGCAATCCCTGCAAAAAGGTGGGGGGGGGGAATGGAGCAATGTGCTTGGTGGTGGGATCCCGTTGGAGGTGGCGGAAGTTTTGGAGAATTACGTGCTGAATGCGGAGGTGGTAGTTGAGGACAAGAGGAACCCTATCCCTGGTAGGGTGGCAGGAAGATGGGGTAAGAGCAGATGTGTGTGAAATGGAAGAGATGCAGTTAAGAAGGGAAGCCCCTTTCTTTGGAAAAGGAAGACATCTCCTTCATTCTGGAATGAAAAGCTTCATCTTGAGAGCACATGTGGCAGAGACAGAGGAATTGAGAGACCAGATGGCATTTTTACAAGTAGTAGGGTGCTATGAGGTGGTAGTTCATGTAGCCGTAAGAGTCAGTGGGTTTGTAATAGACATCGGTAGATTAAGTTATCTCCAGAGACAGAGATGGTGAGATCGAGAAAGGGAAGGGAGGTGTCAGAAATGGACCAGGTGAATTTGAGGGCAGGGTGGAAATTGGAGGCAAAGTGGATGAAATTGCTGAGTTCAGCACAGGTGTAGGAAGCAGCACCAACGCAGTCATTAATGTAACATACGAAAAGTGCGGGATGGTCACCAGTGTAGGCTTGGAACATAGACTGTTTCACGCAGCTGATAAAAAGGCAGGCATAGCTGGGACCAATGCAAGTGCCCTTGGCTATGCCTTTTGTTTGAAGGAAGTGGGAGGAGCCAAAGGAGAAATTATTTAGGGTGAGGACAAGCTCCGCTAGTCGGAGGAGAGTGGTGGTAGAGGGGAACTGGTTAGGTCTGGTGTCCAGGGAATAAAAAACGGACAGCTTTGAAGCCTTCTTGGTGGTGGATGGAGGTGTAGAGGGACTGGACATCCATAGTAAAAATAAGATGATGGAGGCAGGGAACTTGGAATCATTGGAATATCCTGACTATCAGAACTTCTAGCAGGATCTAAACCATCTGGAGAGTAGACTGAAAAATGGCAGATGGAATTTATTGCAGACGAGTGTAAGGAGTTGCACTTCAGAGTGACCAACCAGGGTAGGTCTTACACAGTGAATGGAAGGGCACTGAGCAGTGCTGTAGAACAAAGGGATCTGGGAATACAGACCAGCCAAAATTCATTGAAAATGGCGTCACAGGTAGATAGAGTTACAAAAGATCTTCTGGCATATTGGCCTTCATAAATCAAAGTATTGAGTACAGGAGACTGGATGTTATGTTAAAGTTGTATAAGACACTGGTGAGGCCTAATTTGGAGAATTGTTTGCAGTTTTGATCATCTACCTACAGGAAACATGTAAATAAGGTTGAAAGAGTAAAGAGAAACTTTACAAGGATGTTGCTAGGACTGGAAGACCTGAGTTATATGGAAAGATTGATTAGATACGGACTTCATTCTTTGGAACTTGGAAGACTGAGGGGAGATTTGATAGAGGTATGCAAAATTATGAGGGGTATATAAAGGTCAATGCAAGCAGGCTTCTTCCACTAAAGTCAGTGGGACTACAACTAAGGTTATGGATTAAGGGTAAAAGGTGAAAAGTTTACAGAGAACATGAAGGGAAAATTCTTCACGGAGGTCGTGAGAGTGTGGGACAAGTTGCCAGCGCAAGTGTTTAAGGGAAGTTTGGATGGGTACGTGGATGATAGGGGTATGCAGGGCTATGGTCCCAGTGCAGGCTGATGGGGCTGGTTAGTTTAGACGGCTCAGCACAAATTAGATGGGCTGACGGACCTGTTTCTGTGCTGTACTTTTCTATGACACCATGACTGTATGATTCTAGAGAATTGACACATTATTCTGTTGTGACACATTTCTATGATGTGTGTTGTATTACAGCAGGTGCAGGCCTGAGGCAGAATGAGGATGCTCTTTCAAGGTGTTCTTAAAGCTCGTGCTTAAATACAGTGTGGCTGATATGACACCCAAATTAAACTACACAGTTTTCAATGACACAAAGCCAAACCACTTCACACAAAACTCTCTAGTGTAAGTGGTCTGCTATATTTCACATTCAATTTGTCAGGTAATTTTTTGAACATTAAGCAAGCTCATAAAACAAATGGCAAATTAAACAAATAATCAGACGCACTTAATACCTGTCATTAAAAACTCTGCATTTCTAAGCAAATCAAGCCACAACATATAATTTCTCATTCCCTGCAGGGTATTAATTTTGTTAAACAAATAACTCAATAAAGATAATCCATTGTTGCTTATCAGGTGCCATGTCAACATAGCTTTCCATTGAATTTCTTTTCTATTCTACATTAATGAAATTTCAGGTGATGATAGCTGTTGATTGGATTTGCAGAAGCCGAGAATAAACTCCTATAACCACAAATGCTGATAATATCTGCAGAAATGGTGTCCAAGTGTAATGGATTAACAAAAACACAGTGATAAAAATGATACAAATGTGAAAACCCAAAGTTTACAATTGACTCACTGAACTATCCAAGGAATATTGAATTGAGAATTCCCATGTCATAGCTGGGAGAAAAATGCAACACTTAATAGATATGCAATATTCTGCAGATGTTTTTTTCTGTCCGGAATATATAATTTAAAGTTGACATTTTAAACAATCAAGCTAGTTAGCAGAACACAGGCCTCGATAGAAAGAACAGGGCATAGCCCTAAACTATATTTCAGAGAATACTAAAACACAGAAACAGTTGCACATCAGTTTTGGTGGGATAGATGGTATGATAATATCCTTATGACTAAATGGCGAGGCCTGGGAGCCCTTAATATTGTCTCTCAAATTTAATTTCAATTAGGAACAGCTTTCACAGTAAAGAGAGCAGGGTGAAATACTTGCAGTGGCTTTCCACTAGATGAGAAAGAATAGATAAAATGATGGCAGTGTACTGGACAAAGAATACTGATCAGTGGGTGGATCAGAGGCAATACTGTTCTAGGATTACTTTACCAAAAATAGATTCAATAGCTACAATGATGTGTGACTTAGAGGGGTATCTTCCGGTGACAATATTTCTCTGCATTTGTTGTCCTTGTCCTTGTCCTTGGTGTTGAAGACCATGTTCTGAGGTTGTAACTAATATTGAGGTATGAATGAAGTCACCCGAGAAAAGTACTGATAGATATTAAGCAGCCCCTTTATTCAACAGAACCAGATACAGCAGGCAGCATATAGAGATGCTTTCAGTGAAATGGTCTGCCTATGCCCAGCACTTCACACGTTTTATGTGCTAAAGATCAAAGAAGTTTCAGAACAATTCCATCAAATCCGTAATTTCTATCTTCCCACATCACACCCAAAACAAGTGTTAATCACTGCCACATCCATGCAATGGCATGTTGATTGGACTCATGCATTTGTAGACAAACAGATGACTGCATGTTTCCTGGTCTGCCTGGTCTGTGAGCTTATTGTTCAGAGCTTGCATTGAACTCAAATCTGAAGACTGGTGGCCAAACTTATCTGCTAAATGTGCTAAACCCAAAAATTGCTCTAATACTTAATAGTTGTGTCTAGGCTAGGATGCAGAAGCCTATATCACTGGTATGATTTCATGAGGTTGAATCCCCTCACAATAGCTGTTAAGAGAGTTAAAATGCAAATGAATTTAAAGAAAAAACCAGTATAAGATGGTAATAATGAAACATTCTCAAAAAATCCCATCTGGCTCAATAATACCCTTTACAAAATGAAATCCACCATCCTTAGCTGGCCTGACATTTAGGTAATGTTTCCATGACTGGTTCTACTTAAAGCTACTACTTGACTGGTTAATAGGATAGCTTGCACAATTTTGGCACGACCCTTGTTTTGATACAAAGAAGTTGTAGTGGTTTCATCATAACTAAGTCCAATGGATGATACTAGCTGATCTGGTTCATTTACTCATACATTACCATTTGGTGGCAGATCAACACAACCAAATGGTTTACATAGCCATTTCAGAGAAAAAATTTCAAGTCACTTATAAGCAGATCAAGGAGTGCAGGTTTCTTTCCTAAAGAGCATTAGCAAACTACTTGGGATTATATTACAAAGGCTTCATAGAAGCTAGTAGTAGTGCAATCTCTTTAATCCCTATAAATGCAATTAAATAAAATTCACAAACTACCACAGCAGGACTTAACTCGGATTATCAAATGGTCTACATACATCACAACTATATCCTTTCATATGCTGTGCACCTTCTAACAACCTGGCACTGGAGGTTTTGAAATTTCTTACCGGACCATTGTTCTTCATTCCCTTCATTCTTAAATTATAGAAAAACAAAGTTGAGAAATAGACACTTAAGCCCACTGGGTCAGTAACAACCAATAATTAAAACTAATTCCATTCTTGAATTTTCCAAAAAATTAATTCAACTCCTCCCCAAACTATCCCACAACTCCACATTATAGCGCTTGCTTACACATCAGGGACAATTGACAGTAGCCAGTTAATCTATCAATCTGTAGAACCATTCGGCCCTTCTCGTCTGTGCCGAAACTTTACTCCGCTAGTCCCATTGACCGGCACCCAGTCCATAACCATCCAGACCTCTCCTATCCATGTATCTATCCAATTTATTCTTAAAACTTAAGAGTGAGCCCGCATTTATCACGTCACATGGCAGCTCGTTCCACACTCCCACCACTGTCAGAGTGAAGAAGTTCTCCCTCATGTTCTCCCTAAACCTTTCCCCTTTCACCCTAAAGCCATGTCCTTTCGTATTTATCTCTCCGAATCTACGTGGAAAGAGCCTACTTGCATTTACTCGGTCTATACCCCTCACAATTTTGTAAACCTTTATCAAATCCCCCCTCTTCTACGCTCCAAGGAATAAAGTCCTAACCTGTTCAATCTTTCCCTGTAACTCAACTCCTGAAGACCCGGCAATATCCTAGTAAATCTTCTGCTATTATCTCCAGCCTACTCTGCATCACTTAGACGATCACCCTGATGTTGCTGGCACGAATTCTCCCATTCTTATTTTCCAATGCATATTTGAGGAAGTGCTTTTTTGGGCCCTTCATATCCTGAGTACCATGTTCTGTAAAGTTTCCTTCTTTTCCCCAAGTAAACCTAAGGGAGAATCATGCAAAGTTACTCAGCTGGGCAAGGACAATTCCTTAGTTGTCATTCCTAGCAATTTGCTCCAATTCCACCCATGAGATTCTTACATAGCCCAGACTATAAAGTGTCTTTTTCTCAGTCTATTGATACAAATGATTGTACTCCCGCTGATTACTGCAGCTGAGAACGTGACTAAAGATGCAGGTAAATTTCCAGCCTATTGAAGGACCAATCATCATTGCTCTTCTCCCAGCTTTTAAACCTTGTGGGAAATAGATTGAATTTCTTGCTAACCAAATTGTTGCTCTTCATCTGTTAATGTAATGATCTACTCCAGGTTATGCGAGTCAGAACACAAATCTTATATATTTCCAAAATGTTAAAACTTTTATCTACTTATATCTACATAAACTTTAAGTGCCAGATTTTATGCCTTCCCCCCTTGCTTAGTGTAATCATGTGTTTTAGTGGAATATTGGATTAAAATCTATAGTACAACAGCCTATATATTACTATTTCCAAGAAATATGTGTACTTCTGTTGAGATTGAGAACAGTATCCCTGTCTCTTTCAGGCATAGCCCGATTATAGGAATATTCAAGTCACTTCTCTCAGGGAATATGCATGGTGAATATGTTGCTTCATTGGCCATGCATGCTGCAGTGATTCAATATAATTGTTCCCTGTAAAGGAGCATATATACTCCATTGGCTAAATTTCATTGTTGCACATATAGTAGTAGCATTGTCACGTGGTGGGAAACATTATGTTAAGAAAGGAAGGAGTGCCTTCGATCCTCAGTGCAGGGGTGAGGGTAAGCCTGGCTGAACCTGAGAGGTAGTTGTATTGGTGCAATTTCTTTTTATATGTTGTATTAGAAACCATAGAAAAACTACAACACAGAAACAGGCCTTTTGGCCCTTCTTGGCTGTGCCAAACTATATTCTGCCTAGTCCCACTGACCTGCACACGGACCATATCCCTCCATACACCTCCCATCCATGTATCTGTCCAATTTATTCTTAAATGTTAAAAAAGAACCTGCATTTACCATCTCATCTGGCAGCTCATTCCATACTCCCACCATTCTCTGTGTGAAGAAGCCCCCCCTAATATTCCCTTTAAACATTTCCCCCCTCACCCTTAACCAACGTCCTCTGTTTTTTTTTCTCCCATTCACTTTATTTCATCTTCCTGTACTTTTTTCAGAAGAGCCAATACGTTATTCTACTGCTCTCCTATTTGTTTCTGATGCACTCATTTCTTTATCTGCCTATTTGCTCTGTTTTAAATCCCACCTACCTATACCCCTTGCCTATCCTCTGGGTTCCCCCCCTCCCCGCTTTTCCTTCTCCCTGGGCCTCCTGTCCTTTCTCATGATCCTCTCCTATCCCTTTTGTCAATCACCTGTCCAGCTCTTGGCTCCATCCCCTGCCACCCCCCCCCCGTCTTCTCCTATCATTTTGGATCTCCCCCTCCCCCTCCTACTTTCAAATCTCTTACTAGCTCTTCCTTCAGTTAGTGCTGACGAAGGGTCTCGGTCTGAAACGTCGACGGTACCTCTACCTAGAGATGCTGCCTGGCCTGCTGCGTTCACCAGCAACTTTGATGTGTGTTACCTATTCAAAGTTTCCGTTCATAACAATAGTAAATGCAACTCACAGTAATTTTGTTTGACTGAATGTTTAAACGATGCTGCCCCTCTCCAAATGCCAAAGCCTAGTGTCCTACAAAATTTCTGTGCATTTCAGACTTTGTCAGCAGGAACCCATGCATTGACTCTGATGGCAACTGAGTAAGGACAGAAGAACAGAAATCCTGCTCCCTCCTCACTTCCTGTAAAAGGTCACCAAATACCAAGAGATGGGCTAACTAACTAGGAAAGAGAAACTTAACCGCGAGTTTGTTAAATTCTTCTAAGATTTACCAAGAAATAAAGAGCTCCTGCTTCCATGACTCTAATATTTTCAGATTTTAAAAAAATATTTAGTCAAGTCAGTTACTGTGAATTGCAGTGACTGTTATTATGCAAGGAAACAGAGCAGTCAATCAGATGCTTTATTCCTACTTTGATGCCTCATGTCTATATGTAACTGTGTTTTAAGATGATTTGGCTGCCTCCAAAGTCACTGAAGTGAGATGACAATCTTTCGGCACTGCAATATAAACATATAAATAAGCTGCAGCTTGGTTCACTCATGTGAAAGTCTGAGGCAGCATTTGATTTATTCAAGATAGGACTATTACTGGTTGCTCAGAAGCCACTAAAACAGACCACTTCAAAGACTCTGACCTATCATGCTTCATAATTACAAAGTAAGCGGTAAGTTAAAATGTCGTCCTATTTGATCCTGAGCCACTTTCATTTTTTTTTTCTGAGTTGCATGACTGAAGCTTTGAAAACAGATTTATCTGCTTCTCCATCAGATAACGTTGGCCAAGTAATGCAAGATTTAAACAACTTGCAACCAGTCTTGGAATAGCTGGTATTGTTGCTCTTACCCACTGAACTTGGGTGCCAATTCAGTTCAGCAGATAGTATTTCACTAAGGATTGAAGAATCATTTCAGCCAATGTTCTGTATTTTTGGGCAACAGGTCAGGAGATTTACTTAAAATTTTGCATCCTGCCATATTCCTGCTAAGATAAACTATACTTATCTCGACTGCATTATAAATATTGTTTTAAAATGTAGCATAGGATGGACAAATACAGTTACAGAGATTTATAGGAACTAATAAGAAAATAGTGATGGTGCAGTTTGGACAGGGATATCGAATGCTGATGAATGTCTTGTCACATTCAGAGTAAGACAGACTGAATTCTGGACAACTTCACTAGCAAAGTGAGAGAAGATGCAATCCTCTGGCAAGGCATGACAGAAGACAGCAGGGGAGGCTACCTATTGATAAAATACTAAGGAAAATGGCTTTGTAATAACAAGCATGATCTTGCCAGAGAAACGAATACAAGCCATCATGACTACACTCCCAAGCAATGCTCTGGCTCACTGTCTAAGTGACAGCCTGAAAGGATGTTCACATCACTCGCACTGTAATAGGTACCAGTGGCTTCCATTCAATCCACTAAAATAATGGCTGCAACAGGGAGTGTCGGCAAAAGACAATCTGTGAAGGTCTCAAGTGTTGTGCGTTTAATATATCTGTAATATTTAAATAATTGCATATATATATTCACTAATTAAGCATTCTTGTTGGTTTAATGTTTTGAAGTTACAAGCATAACATCAAGGGTCTTGAAAAGTGGCTTTTCTGAGATAATGCCAAATTAAATACATCTGTAGGGTGTTCACAGTGTCTGTGTTACCCTGTTCAACCATAATTGACAATTATAAAGAGAGACTTATCTTCTCTACCTGAAGACAAAACTGGATTGGATTGATGAGATTTGCCAGGAGATTGAGGAGCTAATTAACCACAACTACATGGTGTGGAAGCTCCAACAGGAGTCTTAAGGGAAAGAAAACAACTCCTAGTTAAAGGCTGGGGACCAGCAGAATGCCTGAAATCCAAAAACCCAAAGCCTCAATTACAACAGAAAACTTGGCAGCATTCAGAAGGGTAGGCACCACAAAGCACTGGAGAGATTTGACCAACACAGCCTCTGTAAGGTCCTCCAAATTCACTGGCAGAGTATGTGAACCAACATAAGTGTCTTTCCTATGACAGCATCCCTGATGCTGACATCCTGATTACAGTCAGACTACTCTGACACCAACAACCAACACCTGGAACCACAAACCACTGGAGGAACTTAGAGGGTCTAGCAGCTTCTATCGAGGGAAATGGGCAATGGACTTTTTGGTTCGAGACTTCATCTGGACTGACTCTAGCATCTGCAGTCTCTTGAGTCTCCAACCTAAACCTGAATGCTCTTTTCAGTTTATTTATGTCAAAAGAGTACCCAATCGATAGAGGAAGCTACTTAAAGATATTCACAAAGCCTCCTTGAAATAAATGCAATATCCCCACTGACTTAAAAGAATCATGATGACTGCTTAAAATGGAGAAAATGCATTTGAGTTAGCATGAAGTGTTTCAGAAGCAGACAGAAACCTAGCCCCTGCTACAAGTCCCATATTGGCTTTCCCAGTCACCTTAGAACCCCCCAGAGCTGGAATGGAAGTGTTATACTCAGCTTGGGGGCTGCCTGACAGAAGAGGTCATGAAGGAAGGAGGATGTATTAAAAGGCGGGGACACAGAAGAATAGGAGGAGCTGTTCTCCAGGATGCCAAACTCATCCAGTCATTCAATATGATCATGGCGATGATCATCATCTATGATAAAACATCCAAGGTCCAAATCATTCATAAGGTTAAACAGTTGAATAAGGTTGTATCACAAAGATGACTGCAGAATAGGCTCTAATGTGTAGGAGACTCGAACTTTCAATGGATATTGCGTCAACAGTAATAAACGAACTATTTTGCCGGGTCAGTAATTCTCTCCCCACTATGCTCAACGCCACTTAATCTTAAAAATCTCTGACCTAAAACCTCAATGGGAGGGTCGGAACAATTCCAATAATCTCAGGCCTTTGTTACCTAACTTTTATTTAAACATATTTACTCACTGAGTTAATACTCCCTCTTTGTATGCCATTCTGTGCAAACCTGCCCAAATTGTATTTTCACTCCTCTGTGTTGTCGTGTGTGAATTTTCATTCAGTGTTGCCAGCCCGGACTGTCCCTTTAAACTCCAGGGCAGACTTTTAATGTGAACACGCCCACACATCGTTTCCAATCGCCAGATCGCATTCCCGTCCCCTCTACTTCCATGCTAACCTGCTTGTTCGCTGCAGATGCATTGGTTTTGATTGTTTTCACTCTCTTTCGAGAATATTGTTCGGAAACAAATGACGCAAAGAACTTTTGAAGGAGGTTGCAAAAGTCGCAATTGAGTTCCAATAACTTGTCTAGCGTGATAACCTCCATGCTTCATGTGCAAGCTAAGGACTAAACGAAGGCTCTGAAGGTTGCCTTGATCCAATTAACCTTTCACTTGCCTTAATCTTAATCTCCGCCGATTTCCAAAGTGGCCGTACTTCCTTCATAAGCGCTTCGATGTTGTTTCTCAGATCCTGCTCGTCCGCGAAGATCTCGAGATGTTTGGTTCCAGCGATCTGTTTGACTGCATTCCTCCGCTCCATGCTACTAACATAAACGGCCACTCGGACCTGAAGCTACTGCCTCCGCGTTTCTGTGTGAGAGTGTGTCTGTCTGTCTATCCATCTATGTGTGTTGTGATAGCAGCCACCCCGCCGGAACCGGCCACTGACCTCCGGCACATGGCAACAACTGGCATTCCGACAAGCGGACACCTGCTGGATTCCAGAAATGGACATCCACAGACAACCACCTCCCTCTTACTCCTGGAGTGACGGGACAACGGGTAGCGGCAGCATGCTTCTTGTTGCAGAGAGAACAAGAGCGAACAGCAAACAAGCAGTTACATTTCAGCAGAAATATAGGATCCACTCAGCACATTGCACATCCTTACACTTCATTCCAAAGCACTAACTGAACGCAATCTGAAACACAGTAGACTCCCAAAAGTAACCTAAAGAGGATAGATTAAGGAGCCCATTACCACAGGTAGCATCACTACTCAACCAGCATGCCTGCAATCTGTTTTATTGCATCCAGTATCCAATGAGCACTAGGAAACTATGTGTGTTTATTCTTTACCTAAACATATATCTGAGGAACACATGGAATCCAACTGCAATTCAACATAATTTTGTAGAGGCAGTAAGGATATAGTTAAATTCTGGAAGACACCACCAAGGAAATCTTGCTGTATCTACACAAGGCAAACGAGAGAAAATCTGCAGACGCTGGAAATCCAAGCAACACCAACACACACACACACACACACACACACAAACACACACACACCCGCGCCCCCCCCACCCGGAAGAACTCAGCAGACTAGGCAGCATCGATGGAAAAGAGAACAGTTGACGTTTTGGGCCGAAACTCCGACTGTACTCTTTTCCATAGATGCTGTCTGGCTTGCTCAGGTCCTCCAGCACTGTGTGTGTGTATATCTTCACAAGGTGTTGGTGAGACCACATGTGGAGGTACACTTTTAGTTTTGGTCTCTTTATTTAATTGTATCAGAAGTGGTACATTGAAGGATCATGAGATTAGAGCAGAATGACCTATAGTCTCAATTATAGCAGATGCTCATACTGAAATATACTCAGGTGTTTGACAGTAGAAACATGGTGAGGATGTGGTGTCCTCTGGCCAGTGTGGACATGATGGGCCAAATAGCCTGTTTTTTTATATTGTACGACAATAGTGTTTCCAGTGGGTAAAGCTGAATAAGCAAACAAAGGCCTAGAAGCTGATCCACTGTTTTGTGGGCATAAAAACAGAATGGTCCTTAACTTGATCCCCCACAAGTTAAAGAAGGTCCATTCCTGTGAAATGTCCATAACGCAGACAGATCACAGCTCAGAAGAGTGGTTGTGAAACAAGCTCACACATATCAGAATATGCCTACAGACCACAGCAGCCAGCACTGCATTGTTTACCTGCATTGTGCTTTCTCTGCAGCTTTTCAATAGGTTTCAATAGGTACATTTAATGCCAGAGAAATGTATAAAATATACATCCTGGAATTCTTTTTCTTTGCAAACATCCATGACTACAAAGGAGTGCTCCAAAGTATGAATGACAGTTAAATGTTAGAATCCCAAAGTGCCTCCAGCTTCCCCCTCCCCTGCCACTAGCGGCAACAAGGCAACAACACTCCCTCCCCCACCAGCAAAAAAGCAACTGCACCTTCCCACCAAGCACTCAAGCGTGCAGCAAAGCATCAATAAAGACACAGACTTGCAGTACCCCAAAGACTTCTTGTTCACCCGGTATTGGACATACCACAGGCTCTTTCTCTCTCCCCCAAATAATGGGAAAGAGAGGTGTCCCTGTTTCACAGCGAAAGGGGAGAGATAACAAAACAACTTGCTGACTTATCATGTTGAAGGTCTGTTGCATCGCTTTTTCCAAGCTCTGTGCCTCTGGGTACACAGCCAACAGCAAGCCCTCTGCTTCTGATCTTCCGAACTTATAACTCATCTATCTATATTTTTATCCAGTTCATATATACAGCAGATGTCCCAGCACAGATCCCCACAGAAGACCACTGGATATGGCGCTCCAACCAGGTTAAGTTCCATCTACCACTACCCTCTGGCTTCTATGGGCAAGCCAATTCTGAATACAAATGGGAAAGTCACATGTTATCTTAAACTTCTGGATGAGCCTCTTATGAAGGACCTCATCAAACACCTTACCGAAATCCATATAGACAATATCCATGGCCCTATATTAATCACCTTGTCTCTATGAGAAAATCTGGATGTTTTCAGAGTAAATAAAAATGTTATTTTTTAAGACAATGAAAATCTCACTATATGAATTTATACAAGATATATGGCACAGAAACTAATTAGCCACAATACAATTTATGCCAACACCTTTCTCCATCTAATTCTATCAGAATAATTCTCCTGTTTTCTCCACCTCTGTATTCTTGTCCAGCCTCCCCCTAACTGTATTCGTGCTATCCACTCAACTACATCCTGTCATAGCAAGTTCCACATTCTGATCAGCCTTTGACTAATTAAGTTTCTTCAAAACTTGCTGCCGAATTTTGTGTCAGCTGTCTTTCATTAATGGCCTCTAGTTATTATCTTCCTCACAAGTGGAAACATACCCTGCAACCAGCTTCTAGAATCCTTTTGTAATTTTCAAGGTTTGATTGGGTCCACTCTCAGCTTTCTTTCCTCAAGAGAAAGAAGATTCGTTCTGTGCTTTATTTCCGGTATGCATACTTTTTAATTTCCAACTAATTGTTTTTTCAATATACTCAATCTCAAGTGCCCCTCTATCCCTTTTATTATATTGTGACCACAATAGTATTCACCAATGTTTAATAGATGGTTTACAAAACCTCCCTACTTTTCAATATCTCCTCAAGATGTAAACTTTGTACTTGGCTTGTTTTAGACACTGTTACATGGGGTGCAGAATTTTGTAACTGGAGTATTTGGACTCTCATAAAATTTTGTTTCTCTGCCCAACCCAGACTCACACCTTCAGCCTGGCAAACAACTTTGAGTGTTACATTACTCTTGACTTCACCTGGCGGAGATTTATACATGGAAAAGTCTTACTATGGAGAATCAGAATGGTATAAAATTCCATAATCTTTCCACAACACAATCATAAATATAGCAACGTTGCTTTGCACCAAGTCAAGCCAACCCCACCATCGCTGTGAAACTTACTTACTTACTGTCTGTTATGCTGCTGGCATTTAGGGCAGCAATGAAGGTCGTCCTCCATCTCATTAAATACCTCAGATGGCATTATTTAAGTAAATTAAGTGATTTGATACATTTGCATCAGAGATACATTTTGAAATTACAGGAGAATGAAGCATTATGAGATTTGGCAGAAAAGTAAATTTGAGATTAATGGTCATATTGGCCATGATATTACTGAATAGAAAATATAAGTACGTATGTGGCCTATCCCTACTCTCATTTGCTACATAAGGATAAGAGGGGATCTGATTGAAACATTTAAGATTATTAAGGGACTGGACATGCTAGAGGCAGGAAACATGTTCCGGATGTTGGGGGAGTCCAGAACCAGAGGCCACAATTTGAGAATAAGGGGTAGGCCATTTAGAATGGAGTTGAGGAAAAACTTTTTCACCCAGAGAGTTGTGGATCTGTGGAATGCTCTGCCTCAGAAGGCAGTGGAGGCCAATTCTCCGGATGCATTCAAGAAAGAGTTAGATAGAACTCTTAATGATAGCGGAGTCAAGGGATATGGGGAGAAGGCAGGAACAGGGTACTGATTGTGGATGATCAGCCATGATCACAGTGAATGGTGGTGCTGGCTCGAAGGGCCGAATGGCCTACTCCTGCACCTATTGCCTATTGTCTATAAACAAGAGAACCAATGATACCTAGGGTGAAATATTCAGACTTGCTCTGCCACCCTGAAGGAGCACAGCTAGATGAAGCAACACACATCAAAGTTGCTGGTGAATGCAGCAGGCCAGGCAGCATCTATAGGAAGAGGTGCAGTCGACGTTTCAGGCCGAGACCCTTCGTCAGGACTAACTGAAGGAAGAGTGGGTTGGCAATAAAGAGATCCAGAGCAGGCAGAAGACCAGAGCGGGGTGTCCATGAAGAAGAGGAGGGTTGAAGACGGGAGAAGGGGTCATCGGTGGGGGTGGAAGAGTCCTTGCCGAAGAAGTAGGCTCGGAGACGGAGACGGCGGAAGAAAAGTTCCGCATCGTGGCGAACACGGAACCCGCTGAGGTGTGGGCGAAGGGGGACAAACGTGAGGCCCTTACTGAGAACAGAGCGTTCTGCCTCCGACAGTTGAAGGTCGGAGGGGATGGTAAAGACCCGGCACGGATGAGAGCTGGGATCAGAGGGGGGAGGGGGGAGGCTGGGGGTGTCAGTGGAGAGGGGAGGGTTGGGGTGAGAGGAAGATGGAGCCTCTGAGGGCCCAGGAGCTGATGGTGGGATCTGAGGAAGACGGGGCTGCGGAGTGGTGGTGGGGGAAGGGGAGACGGGAGTCACAACAGCAGCACATAAAGACCCGGCCTGGTGTTCCAGGCTGGAGTTGCAGTTGGTGGTTGCGTAATCACTTCGAATGTGTCCATGGTCGTTGCTGGAGTCCGGGTTTTGAATATGTCCTGAGGTGTTGGAGCCGCCGAGATCAATGGCAGGGGCCGCAATTGAAAGTTCATGCCTGCTAGCGTCGGGGCCGGCAGGCTCTGGAGTCCGTAGATGTAAGATCTTGCGATCTTTGCCTAACATGACAAAGTCAAAAAAACGGCGATTGCAGGCGTGGATCCGACGGAGGATGAAATAACGGGTAGGACCATTACAGACGGCGAAGAAAGTGTCCCGAAGGTGTGGAAGGGTCTGGGATAGGGACACCAAGTACCTCCTCATGGCGGAGAGCGTCGCCTTCAGAGCTTGACGGGAGAAGCGGCGAGAGGCAGAGTCAATAAAATGTGAGTACCTGGGATCCTCAGAAGGTCCAAATTGAGAGGCTTGGAAACGAATCCTAAAGCCAACTGGAGTAAGTTGGTGACAGAGGCACATTCCAAGAAAGGATACATGGCTGTGATAGCGAGTTTGAGTCAAAGTGTGGTTGAAAAGTTGAAGAGCCGAAGAAATTACAGATGGGGAGCAGTGAGAGATGGTTTCACTGAACTCCCGTCGAAGAGAGGATCTAAACTTCTTCCGTGTAGGCATCACCGGAAGAGGCTTCGCAGTAGTGAATTTAAACGCAAACAACAGGAATTCTGCAGATGCTGGAAATTCAAGCAACACACATCAAAGTTGCTGGTGAACGCAGCAGGCCAGGCAGCATCTATAGGAAGAGGCGCAGTCGACGTTTCAGGCCGAGACCCTTCGTCAGGACTAACTGAAGGAAGAGTGCAGCTAGATGAATGTAGTTCTAGTAAAAAGTTTGACATCATCTAGAACAAGTTCCCCAAGTCACATACGCTCCTATTTTGTAAAAATGTCACCATTCTGTCATCTGTATCTAAATACTGAAAGTTGCTACGCAATAGAATAGTGAGTGTTCTTTTGCTACAGCACTGGAGCAATTCTGAAGGTGGCTTACCTGCTGTTTCCCAAAAACAATTTACAAAGGCATTAAATAATCAATATGCAGTGACACACATTTTGTAAAATAGTCAAAAGTATACACTAAACCAACTCCATGAGGAAAGTAAAGAGGTCCCAGTAACTAACCAGAACAGGAAAGATCCAAGTAAGTCCTTTATCCAGAAGTACATAAGGATTAATAGAAGCCAAAGTTATTTCATCTTAGTAATATCTCAGATATCTTAGAATGGGGGGGGAGGGGTGAATATTTTTGAGAGTGTATGTCCAAATTACCGATAATTTAAAAAATTATCTCATATGTCATGGTAATTTTGGGCTGATACTATCACTATCATAATAAATTAGTAACACTAATTATAGACTTTGTTAAGGAAAAAAGGTGAGACCTGTTGTTTATTTATGTGCACTCATAGTTTTATTATTAATAAAAGCTTAACAGAGACTGGAATAAATGAAACATTTTAGAAAATTTGTACAAAGATCATTAATATTAATCTTTAAAAACATTATTGAAAAAGGGCATCAATTCTAAATAGAATTGTTATTGCAACTATTTACTATCCAAATACCGATGTGTACACCAGGTCTGCAAGAATATCAAAATAGATCATCCGTCGTAATGTGCTCTTACAACCATCTAACTGGCGCAAAATCTGAATGAGATGCTTCCCGTGGGCACCTCTCACTGCTCTTGAGTTGCAAAAAAAATTTGCTTCTTCATTTGGCAGCAAGATAATCATTATGTATCTTTTTATTATGGGTGGGGTTTAAAGAATTGAGGGGTGGCACCATATGCCAACAAATATTTTGTATGTGCCATAGGTTTGCAAAGCTTGCTTTAGTGTATCCCATCAGCTGAAGTATTCTTCCTTAATTTCTTTGTCACTATCAATAATAAATGACTAATTATATCGTAGAGCTATTAATTTTAGAGAAATTCAGTGTGAAAATGGCTTTTATAGAGTACTTCCATGACTTCTGTCACTGAAAAACTAGCAATGAAATTAAGCAAAATTTCTACTCCTAAGCCAGAATACATCGTAAAATGTTTGATTTTCCAGAACTTCCAATTGCAACATACACCTAGAGGTTAGCCAAAGGTAATATTAGCAATAATTTTGATTACAAGTGATAAGAAGCAGCATTCACCTTTCTACTCGTTCCCAAACAAGGAAAGGAAGTGAATGCACTGACATACGTGTACAGTATATTCCAATGAAGCATGGTTGTGATCTTTGACCTCTATTGATCTTTGCCAGCACTGTTTACAATTTTAAATTGAATTCATGCAAGAAATCCTATGCATAAGGAGCAGTGTTTCATCCTACTTTTTAACTAAAACAGCAGCTTTTAATTTTTACTACACAATTTTGCATGAAGCATAATTAACTATGTTTATATCCATTATTACAGAGAAGTGAAATTAATTTTTAACCTTCAATTCATTCTAGCACGAGACCTATTCACTGCTGTCTACTCCTAATTAATAAAATGGTACAGTTATTTTTAGAGAAAGATTAAATCAATCATTAACTCTACTTTTAATTGTTGGAAAGATACAACTACATTCTTATCAAAGAGCCTTATAAATCATAAGAAGATAATTATTTCTTGCTTGAAGCCAGGTCAAATTAAAAACAGAAAGTAAATTAGAAAAAATTTGGTAAGTCTGCAGACATCTTAAAAACAAATGTTTTAAAAGAAATTTTGAGGGACAGCTATGTTGCATGCAGAAAGGAACCACTGCCACATTTATAAAAAAAACCTGAATGATCACTTCAGAGACAAAACCTGGACATAGTCCTGCAGTTGGGAAGTAGAATTGGCTAGATCCATTACTGACTGGCAGGCAGAAGTTGGAACATTTTCAGTACAGTGGTATTTCACTGAATCAATATAAAAGCTGATAAAACTGTAAGACCATAGGACCATAAGACATTGAAGCAGTCTTAGGCAATTTGTGCTCTGCCATTCCATCATGGTTGAACCATATCCCTCTCAAGCGTTCTCCTTCCTTCTCCATATAACCTTTGACAATCTTACTAATCAAGAATGCATCAACCTCCACTTTAAATATACTCAATGACTTGGGCTCCAAGCTGTCTGTGGCAATGAAGTCCAAAGAGTCACTACCCTCTGACTAAAGAAATTCCTCCTTATCTCTGTTCTAAGTGTTTTCTGATCTCTATTCTGAGGCTGTGCCCTTTGGTCCTCGATTCACTCATTAATGAAATATCCACATACACTCTCAGAATCAGAATCAGAATCAGGTCTATCTAGGTCTTTCAATATTCAATAGGTTTCAATGAGATCGCCCCCCTCATTCTTCAAAACTCCAGTGAGTACGGGCCCAGAGCCATCAAACTCTCCTCATATTTTAAGTTTTTCGTTCCCGGAATCATTCTTGTGAGCCTCCTCTGGACCGTCTCCAATGCCACCAAATGTTTTCTATAATAAGAGGCCCTAATCTGCTCATAATACTCCAAGTGTGCCCCAACTAATGCCTTATAAAGGCTCAGCATTACATTATTGTTCTTATATTCTAGCCCTCTCAAACGGAATGCTAACATTGTATTTGCATTCCTCACCACCTACTCAATCTGCAAATTAATCTTTGACGGATCCTGCTCAAGGACTCCCAAGTCCCATTGCATCTCTGAATTTTGAATTTTCTCCCCATTTTGAAAATAATCTATGCCTTTATACTCTCTATCAAAATGCATGACCATTCACCTACCTACCTAATATTTTGTCTGCCAATTCTTCGTTCATTCTCCCACCCTGTCTTAAGTCCTTCTGCAGTCTCCCTGCTTCCTCAACACCACCTGCCCCCCACCTGTCTTTGTATTGTCCACAAACTTGGCCACAAATACATCAGTTCAGTCATCCAAATCATTGACATATAACTCGAAAAGAAGCTGACCCAATACCAACCCCTGTGGAACATCACTGGTTATCGGCAGCCAACCAGTAATGGCCTTCTTTTTTCCCATTCTTTGTTTCCTGCCAGTCAGCCAATCTTCTATCTACATTAGTATATTTCCTGTAGTACCATGGGCTCTTAACTTGTTAAGCAGCCTTGTGTAGCGTCTTATCAAAAGCTTTCCGAAAATCCAAATAAACAACTTTCACTCACTTTCTTTTGTGTATCCTGCCTGTTACGAACTTCAAAGAATTTCAACAGATTTTTCAGGTAAGAATTTCCCTTAAAAAAACCATACTGACTTTGGCCTGTTTTATCATTATCCTTAATAATGGACTCCAATACCTTCTCAACCACTGAAGTCAAGCCAAATGGCCTATAATTTCCCTTCTTCTGCCTACCTCCAGAATCCAGTGTTCCTTGAAATATCAGTATTAATGCCTCCACAATCTATTCTGCAACCTCTTTCAGAACCTTGGAGTGTAGTCCATCTGATCAAATGACTTCTCTGTCTTCAGACCTTTCATGCTGCCAAGCAGTTTCTCCTTAGTAATAGCAACTACACTCACTTCTGCCCCCTGACACTCTGACATTTCTGGCATACTCCCAGTGTCTTCCTCAGTGGAAAATACTTATTAAATTCATCTCATTTCTTTGATCCCTTCATTACTACCTCTCCAGAATCATTTTCCAGTAGTCCAACAGCCACTCTCTTTTACATTTAATTTAGCTGAAAAAAAACTTGTTGCATCATCTTTTATATTATTGCCCAGCTTACCTTTATATTTCAACTATTCTGTCCTTATGGCCTTTTTAGTTGCCCTCTGTTGTTTTTAAAACCTTCCCAATCCTCTAACTTCCCATTAATTTTTGCCATAATATGTCCTCTCTTTTCCTTTTATGCTGTCTTTGACTTCCCTTGTCAGCCATGACTGTCACATCTTCCCTTTAGAATACTTCTTCATGTTTAGGATGTACCTATCCTATGTCTTCCAAATTGCTCCCAAAATCTCCAGCCTTTGCTGTTCTCCTATTATCCCTGCAAGTGTCCCCTTCCAATCAACTTTGGCCAACACCCCTCTCATGCATCTGCATTTCCCCTTACTTCACTGTAATACTGATACATCTGACTTCTGCTTCTCCCTCTCAAACTGCAGAGTGAATTCTCTTATATTATGATCACTGCATCCTAAGGGTTACTTTACCTTAAGGTCCCTAAAAAAATCTGGTTCACTACACAACACTCAATCCAGAATTGTCTTTCCTCCAGTAGGCTCAACCACAAACTGCTCTAAAAGACCATCTTGTAGGCATTCTACAAACTTCCTCTCTCAAGATCCAATACCAACCTAATTTTTCCAATCTACTCAACCTGCATATTGAAATCCCTCGTGACTATCGTAACACTGCTCTTTTTATATGCCTTTTCTATCTCCTGGTGTAACTTTTACTCCACATCCTGGCTATTGTTCAGAGGTCTGTATATATCTCCCATCAGGGTCTTTTAACTCTTCTAGTTTCTTAGCTCTACCCGCAAGGATTCTACATCTTCCACTCCTATGCCATTTCTCTCTCAAGATTTGATTTCATTTTCTACCAATAGAGCCACCTCATCACTTCTACCTATCTGCCTGTCCTTTTGATTCAAAGGATCCTTGGATGTCAAACTCCCAGCTATGATCTTCTTTCAGCTGCGACCTAGAGATGTCTACAACGTCACGCCTGACAATTTCTAACTGTGCTACAAGATTACTGACCTTATTCCACCTATTGCAATATCAGGGTAATTGCTTTTGTGTCTTCAGCAGCTGACGATGTGAGGCCACAAATTTAATATAGAAATAGAAGTAACAAGAACCTTATAAGAAATGTCTAAGTTGGGCTGATTAGAATAATGCACAGCCTAACAATCTTTTCTCTTAAAATGGAATAGAGATAAAAAATGAAAAATTCTGGTAAATACTGAGTAGGTCAATCATTATGTGTGCAAAGAGAAACGGATAATTCTTCAGGTAAGAGTCCATTTATCAGAATAGCTTTATTAAAGTCTGTGTGCAGTGAACAGAGGTGCAAGGTCTCAGCCCGAAACATCAATCATTCCTTTTCTCCACAGATGCTGTAGGACCTGCCAGGTTTCTACAGTAGTTTTTTTTTGGGAGGGTAACAGGACTGGTTAGGTTTAAAAATATGCTGTTTGGAATTGATGGATTAAAAAATGTGGTCAACAGCTGGTGACTCTGAAAAATTACAATGTAAACTTATATCCCACACTACATTAACTAACATTTTAATAGCATACTGCAACTCCAGGTTGCCTAAGAACATTCATTTTCTGAGTGTTGATCAAACACTTAAGAGACGGAAAGATAATTCCACTGATCGGAGACACTACAAATCTGGGCAAGTATTTTGACATATTTGGTCTCATTCTGATGCATATGGTTGTAACTAAAATACCATTAATCTTCTAACTTTATGCAGTTCACATATAAAACCATAAACATGGTCACCGACTTGTTAAGATAAGTTTCTCTATTGTCGCCAGAAAAATTTTTGGTCTCTGAGCTCACTCTATAAACACCTGGAACTGAAAGAAGGCATTTAGTACCAAAAGTTGCCACAGGGTTTGCAAATTATATCCCTGCCAACATGTCACAATGTATAAAGTGCTAACCTGACATTCAAATTATTCAATAAATTAGAAAGGTGCTATTGAAATTCAGACAACTGCAGCAAAGTTTATTTACCTTTGCATTTAGAGAGCAAAATCTGAGGTAATTGCAGCTCATAACTTTCAATTCCTTTTCCCTCTGGGAATCTAGAGGGCCATCATATTACTTAAATTGCTTTTCTATGTATCAATTTGGAGCAGGGAAGGCAGAGTGGCATGGAAGGGAGCCAGCTTATCAGAAATCTTTATTTGTCTTCATAAAAAGTGCAGATGATCAAGAGCAAAAATGCTAGCATTATGTTTCCTACTTACACTCAGTGGCCACTTTATGAGGTACCTCCTGTACCTAATAAGGTGCCCATTGAGTGCTTGGTCTTCTGCCACTTCAAGATTCGATTGCTGTGTGTTCAGATGTGCTCTTCTGCATACCACTGTTATTTGGAAGTGAAGTGAAACATAGAAACATAGAAACATAGAAAATAGGTGCAGGAGTAGGCCATTCGGCCCTTCGAGCCTGCACCGCCATTTATTATGATCATGGCTGATCATCCAACTCAGAACCCAGCCTTCCCTCCATACCCCCTGACCCCTGTAGCCACAAGGGCCATATCTAACTTCCTTTTAAACATAGCTAATGAACTGGCCTCAACAGTTTGCTGTGGCAGAGAATTCCACAGATTCACCACTCTCTGTGTGAAGAAGTTTTTCCTAACCTCGGTCCTAAAAGGCTTCCCCTCTATCCTCAAACTGTGACCCCTCGTTCTAGACCTCCCCAACATCGGGAACAATCTTCCTGCATCTAGCCTGTCCAATCCCTTTAGGATCTTATACGTTTCAATCAGATCCCCCCTCAATCTTCTAAATTCCAACGAGTACAAGCCCAGTTCATCCAGTCTTTCTTCATATGAAAGACCTGCCATCCCAGGAATCAATCTGGTGAACCTTCTTTGTACTCCCTCTATGGCAAAGATGTCTTTCCTCAGATTAGGGGACCAAAACTGCACACAATACTCCAGGTGTGGTCTCACCAAGGCCTTGTACAACTGCAGTAGTACCTCCCTGCTCCTGTACTCGAATCCTCTCGCTATAAATGCCAGCATACCGTTCGCCTTTTTCACCGCCTGCTGTACCTGCATGCCCACTTTCAATGACTGGTGTATAATGACACCCAGGTCTCGTTGCACCTCCCCTTTTCCTAATCGGCCACCATTCAGATAATAATCTGTTTTCCTATTTTTGCCACCATAGTGGATAACTTCACATTTATCCACATTAAATTGCATCTGCCATGAGTTTGCCCACTCACCCAACCTATCCAAGTCACCCTGCATCCTCTTAGCATCCTCCTCACTGCTAACACTGCCACCCAGCTTCGTGTCATCCGCAAACTTGGAGATGCTGCATTTAATTCCCTCATCCAAGTCATTAATATATATTGTAAACAACTGGGGTCCCAGCACTGAGCCTTGCGGTACCCCACTAGTCACCGCCTGCCATTCTGAAAAGGTCCCGTTTATTCCCACTCTTTGCTTCCTGTCTGCTAACCAATTCTCCACCCACACCAATACCTTACCCCCAATACCGTGTGCTTTAAGTTTGCACACTAATCTCCTATGTGGGACCTTGTCAAAAGCCTTTTGAAAATCCAAATATACCACATCCACTGGTTCTCCCCTATCCACTCTACTAGTTACATCCTCAAAAAATTCTATGAAAAGGTTCATGTACTCTCATACTAGGTTGTTCCCAAGTTTGAAGCCCCTGAAGATAATAGGAAGAACTAACTTTTGAAGAGCTACGGATAGGTCAGTTGCCTATATTTGGTTAGAAAAGTTTTATACGATTGGAAATGCAAATAAGCAGATCTGGAAGAAGACTGGAGACCAGAGGTGGTTTCAATATTTTTGCAACTTGCAGCAGTGCTTTAGTTCACTGATAACAATCTAATCATTTCCTTGACAAAAACAAACTGTATTCAAGACAGTAACTGCAGTTGAGACTGCCAGCTTAATGCACCCCTTGACTTTGTCCAACAAGTTTGAACCAATAAGTTTATAGTGTACAGAGGAGGGAAGCAGTAGATTTCAGTCTTAATTACCCAGTCTATCAACTCCATAACTTTTAATTACACAGAAGTTAAACAGAATAATGGTAGCAATATTGGAAACACAGTTTACATGCTAATGAAGGGGAATCTGTGTCATTGACTGGGCTGGAATGCTGATTTTGTTGTTTTACACTGGAGGGCAACAGTAGAGTTTATAGTTAGTCCTTTTTCTTCATGGCTTGTCCAAGGTTGAAATGTTTCTACTCTAGTTTTGATTTGAGGTTATGAGGTGGCTGTAGAGGCCAATATGGGAGCTGCAGACTCTTCCACAGATGGATAGAGAGTGCCTGAACAGGTGGGTAATTTGTAATGTGGCAACCCTCTATGTGCTTATGAAGAGCTTTTGTGAGCCTTGAGCTTCACAAACCATCTCAAATATTTCTTCACCTCTTTGAGCAGCCATGAACCAAAAAGTTACATGAGTCTATATCTTCTAGGGAACTTTTGAATCCGTGAATCCTTTCCTTTCTGTATCTGTTGTCCTTCCCATGCCAGGATGTCTCTTTCATAAGACTGATGATAGGTATGTGAACTATATGCCCAGCCCAACAGAGTTGACTGTGGGTAACTGGGGCATCATTGCTGGGAATTCTGATCTGAGAGAGATTCTTCTAGTCTCCCTGTAGTTTTGATCATCACATAACAAAAAATATGATATTATTTAACCAGTGTCATTAACACAATGGATCAGAAACAGTGTGATAGATTGAAGGATTTCATGAATAAGCAAGTCGATGCATTAGTCAGTTGAAATGGGTGTGTGTGAGTGTGGAAGGTGAGATCATTGCAGCAGATACACCAGTCCCCTAAATCAGAATCAGAATCAGGTTTATCATCACTGGCATGTGACATGAAATTTGTTAACTTAGCAGCAGCAGTTTAATGCAATAAATAATCTAGCAGAGACAGAAAAAATTGTGATAATAAATAAAATAAAACATAATAATAAATAAACAAGTAAATTACACATATGGAATAGATCATTAAAAAATGTGCAAAAACAGAAATACTGTATATTGAAAAAGTGAGGTAGTGTCTAAAGCTTCAAAGTCCATTCAGGAATCGGATGGCAGAGGGGAAGAAGCTGTTCCTGAATTGCTGAGTGTGTGCCTTCAGGCTTCTGTATCTCCTACCTGATGGTAACAATGAGAAAAGGGCATACCCTGGGTGCAGGAGGTCATTAATAATGGACGCTGCCTTTCTAAGACACCACTCCCTAAAGATGTCCTGGGTACTTTGTAGGCTAGTGCCCAAGATGGAGCTGACTAGATTTACAACCTTCTGCAGCTTTTTTCAGTCCTGTGCAGTAGCCCCTCCATACCAGACAGTGATGCAGCCTGTCAGAAAGCTCTCCACAGTACAACTATAGAATTTTTGAGTGTATTCGTTGACATGCCAAATCACTTCAAACTCCTAATAAAGTATAGCACTCTCTTGCCTTCTTTATGACTACATCGCTGTGTTGGGACCAGGTTAGATCCTCAGAAATCTTGACACCCAGGAACTTGAAACTGCTCACTCTCTCCACTTATGATCCCTTTTCCTTCGTCTTACCCTTAACCCTTCCTGAAGTCCACAATCAGCTCTTTCATCTTACTGACGTTGAGTGCCAGGCTGTTGCTGTGGCCCATTCCATTAGTTGGCATATCTCACTCCTGTATGCCCTCTCGACACCACCTAATCAACCTAAAATGTATTATGTAAAGTCGTGGATGTGTAAACAGATGATTAGTTCTTAATGTTAGGGACAGTGGTGTTGGGGCTGTCGTAGATCTGGAATTGATATGTGAAAGATTTCTGGTTGAAAATATTCCAAGAAAAGTACACTGACTTTCGTAAAGCCATAGATAAAACATCTAAGCCTTGCAGAAAATCAGAGACCTTTATAAAGAAAGTGATTGTGTGTGTGTGTGTGTGTGTGTGTGTGTGTATGCGCACATGCATTTGTGCAAGCAAGTCTGAATTAGTCCATCAGAGGCAAGTCTCAGTATGCAAATACTCATTTGCTAATTATACTCTATATTATAGGAAGCAGCTAATGTAATTCTTTTGTCCTCATTTTGAATCAGCTTCTTCATCAGATTAATTACACAACTGAGTTTTCTTTTTATTTCTAATTAAATATAACATAATTCAATTTCCTACAGTTCTAAGATCCCCAAATGTTTTTTTCTAAAGGATTCCCTTGCAAGATTCAAAGCATTCAATGATTCTGATAGAGAATTGCTTTTAGAGTAGCTCAGACTGATCTGCACAAATGTCAACGAAACTTAAAAAAAAATTATATTGTTTGCATACTTTCAACATAAAAAATGAATGGCATTCCACCAATATTAAAACAAAATAGAATATACATTGTCATAAATGAACCAGGCAACATTATTGATCAACTTAGGCCATAAGACCATAAGACACAGGAACAAAATTAGGCAATTCAGCCCATCGAGTCTGCTCCACCATTCCATCATGGTTGATCCCTGATTCCTGATCCCACTCAACTCCATGCACCTGCCTTCTCACCACAACCTTTGATGACCTGAATGATCAGGAAACAGTCAAATTATACCTTCAGTATAACCATGAATTTGGCCTCCGCAGTCCGTGGCAGAGCATTCCACAGATTCACTACTCTCTGGCTGGAACAGTTCCCCCTTACCTCTGTTCTAAAAGGTCACACCTCAGTTTTGAAGTTCCCCCACCGCAGGAGACATCCTCTCCATATCCACCCTATCTAGGCCTTTCAATAGTTTCAATGAGATCCCCTCATATTCTTCTAAATTCCAGTGAGTACAGGCCCAAAGGTGCCAAACACTCCTCATATGTTAACCCATTCATTCCTGGAATCATCATCGGGAACCTCCTCTGGACTCTCTCCAATGACAACACATCCTTTCTGAGATATGGGGCCTTAAACTGTCGACAATACTCTAAGTGCGGCCTCACAAGTGTCTTATAAAGCCTTAGCATTATCTTCTTGCTTTTATATTCTATTGAAATAAATACCAAAATCGCATTTGCCTTCTTTACCACAGACTCTACCTGTAAAGTAACCTTCTGACAGTCTTACACAAGGACTCCTAAGTTGCTGTGCACCTCTGATGTTTGAACCTTCTCCCCATTTAGATAATAGTCCACACTTTTGTTTGTTTTACCAAATGCATTATCATACATTACCCAACACTGCATTCCAACTGTCACTTATTTGCTCATTCTTCCAATTTGTCTGTCCTACTGCAATCGCAATGCTTCCTCAGTGCTACCTACCCCTCCACCTATCTTTGCATGATCTGCAAACATTACCACAAAGCCATCAATTCCGTTATCCAAATTATTGACAAACTATGTGAAAAATAGCACTCCCAATACTGACCCTCGAGGAACACCACTAGTCACTGGCAGCCAATCAGAAAAGGTCCCCTTTATTCCATTCACCGCTTCCCGCCTGTCAGCCATTCTCACATCCATGCCATATCTCTCCTGTAATGCCCTGGGATTTTATCTTGTTAAGCAGCCTCATGTGTGGCACCTTATCAAACACCTTCTAAAAAAATCCAAGTAATTGACATCCACTGCCTCTCCTTTGTCCACCTGCTTGTTACTTCCTTGAAGAGCTCTCAACAGATTTGACAGCAAGATCTCCCTTTACAGAAATCATGCTGACTTGGACTTATTTTATCATTTGACTCCAAGTACCCTGAAGCCTCATCCTTAATAATAGACTCCAACACTTTCCCAACCACTGAGGTTAGACTAACTGGGCTATAATTTCATTTATTTTGCCTTCCTCCCTTCATAAACAGTGGAGTGATACTTACAATCTTCTTGTCCTCCAGGATCATGCCAGGATCAAGTGATTGTTGAAAGATCGTGACCAAAGCATCTGTTATCTCCTCAGCAACCTCTCTCAGGACTTAGGGATGTAGAACATTTTGTCCAAGTGACTTATCCACCTTTAGACCTTTCAGTTTGCCTAGCATTTTTTCCTTTGTATTAGCAATGGCACTCACTCTTGCTCCCTGACACTCACGGACCTCTGGCACACTGCTAGTGTCTTCCACAGTGAAGACTGGTGCAAAGTACCCATTAAGTAGATGACAAACAACAATGGACCCAGCTCCAGTCCCTACAGCACTCCACTAGCCATAGGCCTCCAGTCAAAGAGACTGCCTTCTTCTACTACTCTCCCTTTTTGTACCGATCATAACATCCTTTTTGTACTGGTCATACATTCCCCAGAAGAGATCCCAATGATCCAGAAAACTGAAACCCCTCCCCCTACACCATGTCCTCAGACACTCATTCATCTGTACCATCGTCCTATTCCTGTCCTGACTAGCACGTGGCACTGGGAGTAATCCAGAGATTACTGCCGTGGAAGTACCACTCTTCAGCCTCTTCCCAAACTCCCTATACTCACAGCACAGTACCTTTTCCTTCTTTCTACCTCTGTCATTGGTGCCAATGTGCTCTGCAATACCTCACCCTCCTTCTTGAGAATCTTTTGCTCTGAGACAAACTGGCCCCCAGCACCTGGGACTCAACACACCATCCTGGCTTTGCTTTCACAGCCACAGAATCACCTGCCAATCCCCCTATCACCACCGCTCTGCCTGACTTTACCCTTTCCTATCTGACCAGTACTGCACAGGATCAAAGTAAGCTGCAGGGAGTTATAAAAGTAGTCCGCTCCACAATGGATACTAGCCTTCATAGTATCCAAGGTATCATCAAGGAGCGGTGCCTCCCAGGACATGCCCTCTTCTCATTCTAACCATCAGGAAGGAGGTACAGAAGCCTGAAGGCACACATTCAGTGATTCAGGAACAGCTTCTTCCCCTCTGCCATCTGAATTCTAAATGGACCCATGAACACTAAAACACTACTTTTTAAAAATTTATATTTATATACTACTTATTTCAATTAAACTATTTAATATACACATATGCACTTACTGTAATTCATTTTTTTCTATATCTATCATGTATTTCATTGTACTGCTACCACAAAGTTAACAAATTGCACGCCATATGCCAGAAGTAGTAAATCTGATTCTGATAGGTCATGCCCCAAAGGGGTGTACTTGTTGCTGAGGGGAACGGCTATAGGTGAACCTTGCACTGACTGCTTACTCCTCTTACTTCTCTTCAGTTTCCTGGATGGTCCAGAGTGCATCCAGCTCCAGCTCTAGTTCCTTGTCCTTGTCAGTCAGGAGCTGAAGTTAGGTGCACTTCCTGCAGATGTAGCCGTCAGTGAACTGTTAGTTACTCTGAATTCCCACAACTCGCAGGAGGAGCACTCCGCTGCCTAAACTTCCTTCCTGTCTACATTTGCTATGTCTCCAGCTTCTCAAATGTAAGTGTTGACCATAATGCCATCAGGCATAGCAGCAGATCTAGGCCATTTGTCCAATTGAATCTGCTTCATCATTTGTTTATGGTTAATTTATTTTCCCTCTCAACCCATTCTGCTGCCTTCCCCTATAACCTTTGATACCCTTACTATTCAAGAACCAATCAACGTGCACTTTAAATATACCCAATGACTTGGCCTTCACAGCTATCTGTGGCAACGTATTCCACAGATTCACCATCATATGGCTATAGAAATTCCCCCTCATCTTTGTTCCAAAGGGACACTAGGCTGTCTGGTCCTAACGCTTCCAATGTTGGAAACATCCTCTCCACATTCACTCTATCTAGACCTTTCAGAATTCAGTAGCTTTCCATGAGAAGCCACCCCCAACCCCCACCACCACGTCAATTCTTCTAAACTCAAGTGAGTATAGACCAGAACCTTCAAACACTCCTCATACGTTAATCTTTCCATTCCCAGAACCATTCTTATAAACATCCTCTGAAGCCTCTCCAATGAGTAAAGTGAGGCTCAAGTACCACGTGGAATCTTGGGGGAACCATTTTAAAATGATACCTGTAGTGAAAATGCTATATCTTCTATGAAATAGTATTCACTAAAATTTTCTAATTTTTATACACCTGGCAAATGTTCAAGGAACTGCAATTCGTTACACTTCTGAAGTGTTGACGTACAAATCAATTATCCTAGAGAAGGAATCAATCAGTGCATTCTATTCACAGAGCATCTTCAGTGTATCAACATATCCTAAGACTATCAAACTAAAACTGATTCAGAACTATTCACGAAAATATTAGCAGGTGTCCACAAGTATGCTCAGAGATAGGAAGAAGGACTGCATTAAAGAAGGAGAGAGTGGTAGTGAAATGGAAAGGTTTTTGAAGGAAATTCCAAAGGCTGGCTCTGGTTAGATGAAGGAATTGTACAAGCAATGGAATGATTAAATTTCGGAATGATCACAGGGCTAGAAAAAGGAGGGACATAGAATATCCTTCATCAGGATGGATGTACTGAAACCTCAAGGCACACACTCAATGATTCAGGAATACCTTTATCCCTTTTGCCATCTGATTTCCGAATGGACATTAAACCCACGAACACTACCTCACTACTTTTCTATTTCCTACTTTATTGCACTACTTATTTAACTATTTAATATATTTATATATACTTACTGTAATTCACAGCTCTTATTCTCTCGCTTATCATGTACTGCATTCTACTGCTGCTGCAAACTTGACAAATTTCACAACCTATGCCATTGATATTAAACCTGATTCTGATTCTGATTCAGGTTTTGATTATACAGCTGGAATTGATTATAGGGATTAGGATAAACAAGTCCATGAGCAGATGGCAAACTTTTATCGGAAATAAGAAGTAACAAATAGATATTATCTCTTTGCAAGTTATTGTTCTAGATTTAGTGACTTTACAACATGATTACAGCAGTATAAACACCAATACCTAAAATAAATAACTTTAAATTTGGTAAAGACTTTCAAGTACATGAGAAGCATATAGAGTCACTGTGTTATGGAACCAGAGACATAAGTTCAATCCTGATCTTAGTTACCAAATGTGTGGTTTACTGGGTCTCCTTTGGGCTTTTATTTTAGATTATGAGGACACTCAGTTCTCGTTTATTGTCATTTAGAAATGCATGCATGCAAGAAATCATGCAATGTTCCTCCAGAGTGATATCACAAAAAAAACAGGACAAACCAAAGACTAACACTGACAAGACCACATAATTATAATATATAGTTACAACAGTGCAAAGCAATAACATAATTTGATAAAGAGCAGACCATGGGCACAGTAACAAAAAGTCTCAAAGTTCCGATTGACTCCCGATAGTCCCCGATAGCAGGCGACAGAAGGGAGAAACTCTCCCTGCCATAAACCTCCAGGTGCTGACAACTGTCGATGCATTGGAAGCACCCAACCACAGCCGACTCTGAGTCCGTCCGAAAACTTCGAGCCTCCGACCAGCTCTTCGACACCGAGCACCGAGCACGGAGCACCATCTCTGCCGAGCGCTTCGACCCCCTCCCGGCCGCTGAGCAACAAGCAAAGCTGAGGACTCAGGGCCTACCCCTCCGGAGATTCTGGATCACACAGTAGCAGTGGCAGCGAAAAAGGCATTTCAGAAGTTTCACCAGATGTTCGTCCATTCTCTCATGTTTGTCTCCATCAAATCAGAATTGTGCAGGGCACCCTAATTGACAGATTACAGATATCATTCACCGGAGGGGGCGCTGCAAGCTGCGTCGCGCCACCATCTTCTCCTCCTCATCCTCCTCCTCCACTTCCTTTGTGTGCTCTGATTTCCTCTCACATCCCAGAAAAACTATGCAGGTTGGTAAGGTTATCTAAACACTGTAAATAATCTCTACTGAATAGATGATAGACTGAGCCATTTTAAGTTCCTGGGTGCCAATATCCCTGAGGACCTAACCTGATTGCGATATATTGTGCAGCCTAAAGAGGGCAAGGCAGCCGATATATTTAATTCAGAGTTTGAGGAGATTTGGTTGTCACCTAAAACACTCGAAAACTTCTACAGGTGCATCATGGAGAGCATTCTGATACAGGTGTACCATGGAGAACCTTCTGATACAGGTGTACCATGCAGTCCATTCTGATACAGGTGTAGGGTGGAGAACCTTCTAATACAGGTGTACCATGGAGAACACTCTGATACTGGTGTACCATGGAGAACGCTCTGATACAGGTGTACCATGGAGAGCATTCTAATGCAGGTGTACCATGGAAAGTATTCTGATACAGGTATACCATGGAGAACATTCTGATACAGTTGTACCATGGAGAGTATTCTGATACAGGTGTACCATAGAGAGCACTCTGATACAGGTGTACCATGGAGAACATTCAGATACAGGTGTACCATGGAGAGCATTCTTATACAGATTTACCTTGGAGAGCATTCTGATACAGGTGTTTCATGGAGAGCATTCAGATAAAGGTGTACCATGGAGAACATTCCGATAGAGGTGTACCATGGAGAACATTCTGATACAGGTGAATCATGGAGAACATTCTGATACAGGTGTACCATGCAGAACATTCTGATACAGGTGTACCATGGAGAAAATTCTGATACAGGTGTACCATGGAGAACACAATGTTACAGGTGTACCATGGAGAACACTCTGATACTGGTTTACCATGGAGAACACTCTGATACAGGTGTACCATGGAGAGCATTCTGATACAGGTGTACCATGGAAAGTATTCTGATACAGGTGTACCATGGAGAACAATCTGATATGGGTGTATCATGGAGAGTATTCTGATACAGGTGTACCATGGATAACGTTCTGATACAGGTGTACCATGGAGAACATTCTGAAACAGGTGTACCATGGAGAGCATTCTGATAAAGGTGTACCATGGAGAACATTCTGATACAGGTGTACCATGGAGAGCATTCGGATACAGGTGCACCATGAAGAACATTCTGATACAGGTGTACCATTGAGAGCATTCGGATACAGGTGTACCATGTAGAACACTCTGATACAGGTGTACCATGGAGAGCATTCGGATACAGGTGTACTATGGAGAGCATTCTGATAAAGGTGTACCATGGAGGGTATTCTGATACAAGTGTACCATGGAGAACATTCTGATACAGGTGTACCATGGAGAACATTCTGAAACAGGTGTACCATGCAGAGCATTCAGATACAGGTGTACCATGGAGAGCATTCGGATACAGGTGTACCATGGAGAACATTCTGATACAGGTGAATCATGGAGAACATTCTGATACAGGTGTACCAAGGAGGGCATTCTGATACAGGTGTACCATGGAGAACATTTTGATATAGGTGTACCATGGAAAACATTCTGCTACAGGTGTACCATGGAGAGCATTCGGATACAGGTGTACCATGGAGAACATTCTGATACAGGTGTACCATGGAGAGCATTTGGATACAGGTGTACCATGGAGAACATTCTGATACAGGTGTACCATGGAGAGCATTCTACTACAGGTGTACCATGGAGAGTATTCTGATACAGGTGTACCATAGAGAACATTCTGATACAGGTGTACCATGGAGAACATTCAGAAACAGGTGTACCTTGGAGAGCATTCTGAAACAGGTGTACCATGGAGAGCATTCTGATACAGGTGTACCATAGAGAGCAATCTGATACAGGTGTACTATGGAGAATATTCTGATACAGGTGTACCATGGAGAGCATTCTGATAGAGTTGTACCATGGAGAGCATGCTAATACAGATCTACCATGAAAACCATTCTGATACAGGTGTACCATGGAGAGCATTCAAATACAGGTGTACCATGGAGAGCATTCTGATAGAGTTGTACCATGGAGAGCATGCTAATACAGATCTACCATGAAAACCATTCTGATACAGGTGTAACATGGAGAACATTCTGATAGAGGTGTACCATGGAGAACATTCTGATACAGGTGTGGCATGGAGAACATTCTGATACAGGTGTACCATGGAGAGTATTCTGATACAGGTGTACCATGGAGAACATTCTGATAGAGGTGTACCATGGAGAGTATTCTGATACAGGTGT
This sequence comes from Mobula hypostoma, assembly GCF_963921235.1. NCBI lineage: Eukaryota > Metazoa > Chordata > Chondrichthyes > Myliobatiformes > Myliobatidae > Mobula > Mobula hypostoma. The sequence continues at coordinate 43,851,600 of NC_086107.1, read as the reverse complement.
ACCATGGAGAACATTCTGATACAGGAGTACCATGGAGAACATTTTGAAACAGGTGTACCATGGAGAACATTGTAATACAGGTGTACCATGGAGAACATTCTGATACAGGTGTACCATGGAGAGCATTCGGATACAGGTGTACCATGGAGAACATTTAGATACAGGTGTACCATGCACAGCATTCGGATACAGGTGTACCATGGAGAGCATTCTAATACAGGTGTACAATGGAGAGTATTCTGATACAGGTGTACCATGGAGAACATTCTGATAGAGTTGTACCATGGAGAGTATTCTGAAACAGGTGTACCATTGGGTGCACTCTGATACAGGTGTACCATGGAGAGCATTCGGATACAGCTGTAACATAGAGAACATTCTGATACAGGTGTACGATGGAGAGCATTCTGATACAGGTGTACCATGGAGAGCATTCAGATACCGGTGTACCATGGAGAGCATTCTGATACAGATGTACCATGGAGACCATTCTGATACAGGTGTACCATGGAGAGCGTTCAGATACAGGTGTACCCTGGATAACAGTCTGATACTGGTGTAGCATGGAGAACACTCTGATACAGGTGTACCATGGAGAGCATTCGGATACAGGATTACCATGGAGGGTATTCTGATACAGGGGTACCATGGAGAACATTCTGATACAGTTGTACCATGGAGAGCATTCGAATACACGTGTACCATGGAGAACATTTTGATACAGGGTCACCTTAGGGAGCATTCTGATACAGGTGATTCATGGAGAACATTCTGATACAGGTGTACCATGGAGAATATTCTAATACAGGTGTACCATGGGGAGCATTCGGATACAGGCTTACCATGGAGAACATTCTGATACAGGTGTACCATGGAGAAAACTCTGATACAGTTGTACCATGGAGAGTATTCTGATACAGGTGTACCATTGGGTGCACTCTGATACAGGTGTACCATGGAGGGCATTCGGATACAGCTGTAACATAGAGAACATTCTGATACAGGTGTACCATGGAGAGCATTCTGATACAGGTGTACCATGGAGAGCATTCAGATACTGGTGTACCATGGAGAGCATTCTGATACAGGTGTACCATGGAGAGCGTTCAGATACAGGTGTACCCTGGATAACAGTCTGATACAGGTGAATCATGGAGAACATTCTGATACAGGCGTACCATGGAGAACATTCCGATACAGGTGTACCATGGAGAGCATTCTTATAAAGGTGTACAATGGAGAACATTTTCATAGAGGTGTACCATGGAGAACAATCTGATACAGGTGTACCATGGAGAACACTCTAATACAGGTGTACCATGGAGAGCATTCTAATACAGGTGTACCATGGAGAGTATTCTGATACAGGTGTACCATAGAGAACATTCTAATAAAGGTGTACCATGGAGAGCATTCTGATACAGGTGTACCATGCAGAACACTCTGATACAGTCGTACCATGGGGAACATTCTGATACAGGTGTACCATGGAGAACACTCTGATACAGGTGTACCATGGAGAACACTCTGATACTGGTGTAGCATGGAGAACACTCGTTTACAGGTGTACCATGGAGAACATTCTGAAACAGGTGTAACATGGAGAGCATTCTGATAAGGTGTTCCATGGAGAACATTCTGATACAGTTCTACCATGGAGAGCATTCTAATACAGGTGTACCATGGAGAACATTCGGATACAGGTGCATCATAGAGTGCATTCTGATACAGGTGAATCATGGAGAACATTCTGATACAGGTGTACCATGGAGAACATTCCGATACAGGTGTACCATGGAGAGCATTCTTATAAAGGTGTACAATGGAGAACATTTTCATAGAGGTGTACCATGGAGAACAATCTGATACAGGTGTACCATGGAGAACATTCTGAAACTGGTGTACCATAGAGAGCATTTGATACAGGTGTACCATGGGAAACATTCTGATACTGTTGTACAATGGAGAACATTCTAATACAGGTGTCCCATGGAGAACATTCTGATACAGGTGTACCATGGAGAGCATTCTGATACAGGTGAACCATGGAGAATATTCTGATACAGGTGTACCATGGAGAACATTTGGAAACAGGTGTATCATGGAGAGCATTCTGATACAGGTGTACCATGGAGAGCACTCTGATACAGGAGTACCATGGAGAACATTCTGATACAGTTGTACCATGGAGAGCATTCTGATACAGGTCTACTATGGAGAACATTCTGATACAGGTGCAACATAGAGAGCATTCTGATACAGGTGTTCCATGGAGAACATTCTGATACAGGTGCACCATAGAGAGCATTCTGATACAGGTGAATCATGGAGAACATTCTGATACAGGTGTACCATGGAGAACATTTTGATACAGGTGTACCATGGAGAGCATTCTTATAAAGGTTTACCATGGACAACATTTTGATAGAGCTGTACCATGCAGAACATTCTGATAGAGTTGTACCATGGAGAACATTCTGATACAGGTGTACCATGGAGAACATTCTGATACAGGTGAATCATGGAGAACATTCTGATACAGGTGTACCAAGGAGGGCATTCTGATACAGGTGTACCATGGAGAACATTTTGATATAGGTGTACCATGGAAAACATTCTGCTACAGGTGTACCATGGAGAGCATTCGGATACAGGTGCACATGGAGAACATTCTGATACAGGTGTACCATGGAGAGCATTTGGATACAGGTGTACCATGGAGAACATTCTGATACAGGTGTACCATGGAGAACATTCTGATACAGGTGTACCATGGAGAGCATTCTACTACAGGTGTACCATGGAGAGTATTCTGATACAGGTGTACCATAGAGAACATTCTGATACAGGTGTACCATGGAGAAATTCAGAAACAGGTGTACCTTGGAGAGCATTCTGAAACAGGTGTACCATGGAGAGCATTCTGATACAGGTGTACCATAGAGAGCAATCTGATACAGGTGTACTATGGAGAATATTCTGATACAGGTGTACCATGGAGAGCATTCTGATAGAGTTGTACCATGGAGAGCATGCTAATACAGATCTACCATGAAAACCATTCTGATACAGGTGTACCATGGAGAGCATTCAAATACAGGTGTACCATGGAGAGCATTCTGATAGAGTTGTACCATGGAGAGCATGCTAATACAGATCTACCATGAAAACCATTCTGATACAGGTGTAACATGGAGAACATTCTGATAGAGGTGTACCATGGAGAACATTGTGATACAGGTGTGGCATGGAGAACATTCTGATACAGGTGTACCGTGGAGAGTATTCTGATACAGGTGTACCATGGAGAACATTCTGATAGAGGTGTACCATGGAGAGTATTCTGATACAGGTGTACCATGGAGAACATTCTGATACAGGAGTACCATGGAGAACATTCTGAAACAGGTGTACCATGGAGAACATTGTAATACAGGTGTACCATGGAGAACATTCTGATACAGGTGTACCATGGAGAGCATTCGGATACAGGTGTACCATGGAGAACATTTAGATACAGGTGTACCATGCACAGCATTCGGATACAGGTGTACCATGGAGAGCATTCTAATACAGGTGTACAATGGAGAGTATTCTGATACAGGTGTACCATGGAGAACATTCTGATAGAGTTGTACCATGGAGAGTATTCTGATACAGGTGTACCATTGGGTGCACTCTGATACAGGTGAACCATGGAGAGCATTCGGATACAGCTGTAACATAGAGAACATTCTGATACAGGTGTACGATGGAGAGCATTCTGATACAGGTGTACCATGGAGAGCATTCAGATACCGGTGTACCATGGAGAGCATTCTGATACAGATGTACCATGGAGACCATTCTGATACAGGTGTACCATGGAGAGCGTTCAGATACAGGTGTACCCTGGATAACAGTCTGATACTGGTGTAGCATGGAGAACACTCTGATACAGGTGTACCATGGACAGCATTCGGATACAGGATTACCATGGAGGGTATTCTGATACAGGGGTACCATGGAGAACATTCTGATACAGTTGTACCATGGAGAGCATTCGAATACACGTGTACCATGGAGAACATTTTGATACAGGGTCACCTTAGGGAGCATTCTGATACAGGTGATTCATGGAGAACATTCTGATACAGGTGTACCATGGAGAATATTCTAATACAGGTGTACCATGGGGAGCATTCGGATACAGGCTTACCATGGAGAACATTCCGATACAGGTGTACCATGGAGAGCATTCTTATAAAGGTGTACAATGGAGAACATTTTCATAGAGGTGTACCATGGAGAACAATCTGATACAGGTGTACCATGGAGAACACTCTAATACAGGTGTACCATGGAGAGCATTCTAATACAGGTGTACCATGGAGAGTATTCTGATACAGGTGTACCATAGAGAACATTCTGATAAAGGTGTACCATGGAGAGCATTCTGATACAGGTGTACCATGCAGAACACTCTGATACAGTCGTACCATGGGGAACATTCTGATACAGGTGTACCATGGAGAACACTCTGATACAGGTGTACCATGGAGAACACTCTGATACTGGTGTAGCATGGAGAACACTCGTTTACAGGTGTACCATGGAGAACATTCTGAAACAGGTGTAACATGGAGAGCATTCTGATAAGGTGTTCCATGGAGAACATTCTGATACAGTTCTACCATGGAGAGCATTCTAATACAGGTGTACCATGGAGAACATTCGGATACAGGTGCATCATAGAGTGCATTCTGATACAGGTGAATCATGGAGAACATTCTGATACAGGTGTACCATGGAGAACATTCCGATACAGGTGTACCATGGAGAGCATTCTTATAAAGGTGTACAATGGAGAACATTTTCATAGAGGTGTACCATGGAGAACAATCTGATACAGGTGTACCATGGAGAACATTCTGAAACTGGTGTACCATAGAGAACATTTGATACAGGTGTACCATGGGAAACATTCTGATACTGTTGTACAATGGAGAACATTCTAATACAGGTGTCCCATGGAGAACATTCTGATACAGGTGTACCATGGAGAGCATTCTGATACAGGTGAACCATGGAGAATATTCTGATACAGGTGTACCATGGAGAGCATTCGGATACAGGTGTACCCTGGATAACACTTTGATACTGGTGTAGCATGGCGAACACTCTGAAACTGGTGTACAATGGAGAGCATTCGGATACAGGTGTACCAAGGATAACATTCTGAAACAGGTGTACCATGGAAAGCATTTGATAAAGGTGTGCAATGGAGAACAGTCTGATACAGTTGTACCATGGAGAGCATTCTAATACAGGTGTACAATGGAGAACATTCTGATACAGGGGCACCTTAGAGAGCATTCTGATACAGGTGATTCATGGAGAACATTCTGATACAGGTGTACCATGGAGAATATTCTGATACAGGTGTACCATGGGGAGCATTCGGATACAGGTTTACCATGGAGAACATTCTGACACAGGTGTACCATGGAGAACACTCTGATACAGTTGTACCATGGAGAACATTCTGATACAGGTGTACCATGGAGAACACTCTGATACAGTTGTACCATGGAGAACATTCTAATACAGGTGCACCATGGAGAACATTCTGATACAGGTGTACCATGGAGAACATTTGGAAACAGGTGTACCATGGAGAGCATTCTGATACAGGTATACCATGGAGAACATTCTGTTAAGGGTGTACCATAGAGAGCATTCCGATATAGGTGTACCATGTAGAACATTTTGATACAGGTGTTCCATTAAGAACATTCTGATACAGGTGTACCATGGAGAGCATCATGATACATGTGTACCATGGAGAACATTCTGATACAGGTGTACCATCAACAGCATTCTGATACAGGTGTACCATGGAGAACATTCTGATAGAGTTGTATCATGGAGAGTATTCTGATACAGGTGTACATTGGATAGCATTCGGATACAGTTGTACCATAGAAACAATTCTGATACAGGTGTACCATGGAGAACATTCTGAAACAGGTGCAACATGAAGAGCATTCTGATACAGGTGTACCACGGAGAAAATTCTGATACAGTTGTACCATGGAGAGCATTCTAATACAGGTGTACTATGGAGAACATTCTGAACAGGTGTACCATGGAGAACACTCTGATACAGGTGTACCATGGAGAACACACTGATACAGGTGCACCATGGAGAGCATTCTAATACAGGTGTACCGTGGAGAGTATTCTGATACAGGTGTACCATAGAGAACATTCTGATAAAGGTGTACCATGGAGAGCATTCTGATACAGGTGTACCATGCAGAACATTCTGATACAGTCGTACTATGGGGAACATTCTGATACAGGTGTACCATGGAGAACACTCTGATATAGGTATACCATGGAGAACACTCTGATACTGGTGTAGCATGGAGAGCATTCTGATACAGATGTACCATGGAGACCATTCTGATACAGGTGTACCATGGAGAGCATTCGGATACAGGCGTACCATGGAGAACATTCTGAAACTGGTGTACCATGGAGAGCATTTGATACAGGTGTACCATGGGAAACATTCTGATACAGTTGTACAATGGAGAGCATTCAAATACAGGTGTACCATGGAGAACATTCTGATACAGGTGTACCATGGAGAGCATTCTGATACAGGTGTACCATGGAGAACATTCTGATACAGGTGTACCATGGAGAACATTTGGAAACAGGTGTACCATGGAGAGCATTCTGATACAGGTGTACCATGGAGAGCACTCTGATACAGGTGTACCATGGAGAACATTCTGATACAGTTGTACCACGGGGAGCATTCTGTTAGAGTTGTACGATGGAGAGTATTCTGATACAGATGTACCATGGAGACCATTCTGATACAGGTGTACCATGGAGAGCATTCGGATACAGGTGTACCCTGGATAACACTCTGATACCGGTGTAGCATGGCGAACACTCTGATACAGGTGTACAATGGAGAGCATTCGGATGCAGGTGTACCAAGGAGAGTATTCTGATACATGGGTACCATGAAGAACATTCTGATACAGGTGTACCCTGGAGAACATTCTGAAACAGGTGTACCATGGAGAGCATTTGATACAGGTGTACAATGCAGAACAATCTGATACAGTTGTACCATGGAGAGCATTCTAATACAGGTGTACCATGGAGAACATTCTGATACAGGGGCACCTTAGAGAGCATTCTGATACAGGTGATTCATGGAGAACTTTCTGATACAGGTGTACCATGGAGAATATTCTGATACAGGTGTCCCATTGGGAGCATTCGGATACAGGTTTACCGTGGAGAGTATTCTGATACAGGTGTACCATAGAGAACATTCTGATAAAGGTGTACCATGGAGAGCATTCTGATACAGGTGTACCATGCAGAACATTCTGATACAGTCGTACTATGGGGAACATTCTGATACAGGTGTACCATGGAGAACACTCTGATATAGGTATACCATGGAGAACACTCTGATACTGGTGTAGCATGGAGAGCATTCTGATACAGATGTACCATGGAGACCATTCTGATACAGGTGTACCATGGAGAGCATTCGGATACAGGCGTACCATGGAGAACATTCTGAAACTGGTGTACCATGGAGAGCATTTGATACAGGTGTACCATGGGAAACATTCTGATACAGTTGTACAATGGAGAGCATTCAAATACAGGTGTCCCATGGAGAACATTCTGATACAGGTGTACCATGGAGAGCATTCTGATACAGGTGTACCATGGAGAACATTCTGATACAGGTGTACCATGGAGAACATTTGGAAACAGGTGTACCATGGAGAGCATTCTGATACAGGTGTACCATGGAGAGCACTCTGATACAGGTGTACCATGGAGAACATTCTGATACAGTTGTACCACGGGGAGCATTCTGTTAGAGTTGTACGATGGAGAGTATTCTGATACAGATGTACCATGGAGACCATTCTGATACAGGTGTACCATGGAGAGCATTCGGATACAGGTGTACCCTGGATAACACTCTGATACCGGTGTAGCATGGCGAACACTCTGATACAGGTGTACAATGGAGAGCATTCGGATGCAGGTGTACCAAGGAGAGTATTCTGATACATGGGTACCATGAAGAACATTCTGATACAGGTGTACCCTGGAGAACATTCTGAAACAGGTGTACCATGGAGAGCATTTGATACAGGTGTACAATGCAGAACAATCTGATACAGTTGTACCATGGAGAGCATTCTAATACAGGTGTACCATGGAGAACATTCTGATACAGGGGCACCTTAGAGAGCATTCTGATACAGGTGATTCATGGAGAACTTTCTGATACAGGTGTACCATGGAGAATATTCTGATACAGGTGTCCCATTGGGAGCATTCGGATACAGGTTTACCATGGAGAACATTCTGATACACGTGTACCATGGAGAACACTCTGATACAGTTGTACCATGGAGAACATTCTCATACAGGTGTACCATGGAGAACATTCTGATACAGGTGTACCATGGAGAACATTGGGAAACAGGTGTACCATGCAGAGCATTCTGATACAGGTGTACCACGGAGAACATTCTGTTACTGGTGTACCATAGAGAGCATTCCGATATAGGTGTACCATGTAGAACATTTTGATACAGGTGTGCCATGGAGAACATTCTGATGCAGGTGTACCATGGAGAGCATCATGATACAGGTGTACCATGGAAAAAATTCTGATACAGGTGTACCATGAACAGCATTCTGATACAGGTGTACCATGGAGAACATTCTGATAGAGTTGTACCATGGAGAGTATTCTGATACAGGTGTACCATGGAGAGCATTCGGATACAGTTGTACCATAGAAACAATTCTGATACAGGTGTACCATGGAGAACATTCTGAAACAGGTGTAACATGGAGAGCATTCTGATAAAGGTGTACCACGGAGAACATTCTGATATAGTTGTACCATGGAGAGCATTCTAATACAGGTGTACTATGGAGAACATTCTGATACAGGTGTACCATGGAGAGCATTCTGATACAGGTGTACCATGGAGAACATTATGATACAGGTGTACCATGGAGAACCTTTGGAAACAGGTGTATCATGGAGAGAATTCTGATACAGGTGTACCATGGAGAGCACTCTGATACAGGTGTACCATGGAGAACATTCTGATACAGGTCTACTATGGAGAACATTCTGATACAGGTGCAAGATAGAGAGCATTCTGATACAGGTGTTCCATGGAGAACATTCTGATACAGATGCACCATAGAGAGCATTCTGATACAGGTGAATCATGGAGAACATTCTGATACAGGTGTACCATGGAGAACATTTTGATACAGGTGTACCATGGAGAGCATTCTTATAAAGGTGTACCATGGACAACATTTTGATAGAGGTGTACCATGCAGAACATTCTGATAGAGTTGTACCATGGAGAGCATTCGGATACAGGTGTACCATGGGGAGAACTCGGATACAGGTGTAACATAGAGAACATTCTGATACAAGTGTACCATGGAGAGCATTCAGATACCGGTCTACCATGGAGAGCATTCTGATACAGGTGTACCATGGAGAGCATTCGGTTACAGGTGTACCCTGGATAACACTCTGATACAGGTGTACCAAGGAGAACATTCTGAAACAGGTGTACCATGGAGAAAATTCTGATACAGTTGTACCATGGAGAGCATTCTAATACAGGTGTACTATGGAGAACATTCTGATACAGGTGTACCATGGAGAACACTCTGATACAGGTGTACCATGGAGAACACTCTGATACAGGTGCACCATGGAGAGCATTCTAATACAGGTGTACCATGAAGAGTATTCTGATACAGGTGTACCATAGAGAACATTCTGATAAAGGTGTACCATGTAGAGCATTCTGATACAGGTGTACCATGCAGAACACTCTGATACAGTCGTACCATGGGGAACATTCTGATACAGGTGTACCATGGAGAACACTCTGATACAGGTGTACCATGGAGAACACTCTGATACTGGTGTAGCATGGAGAACACTCGATTACAAGTGTACCATGGAGAGCATTCGGATACAGGTGTACCATGGAGAACATTCTGAAACTGGTGTACCATAGAGAGCATTTGATACAGGTGTATCATGGGAAACATTCTGATACAGTTGTACAATGGAGAACATTCTAATACAGGTGTCCCATGGAGAACATTCTGATACAGGTGTACCATGGATAGCATTCTGATACACGTGTACCATGGAGAACATTCTGATACAGGTGTACCATGCAGAACCTTTGGAAACAGGTGTATCATGGAGAGCATTCTGATACAGGTGTACCATGGAGAGCACTCTGATACAGGTGTACTATGGAGAACATTCTGAACAGGTCTGCTATGGAGAACATTCTGATACAGGTGTACCATGGAGAACATTTTGATACAGGTGTACCATGGAGAGCATTCTTATAAAGGTGTACCATGGACAACATTTTGATAGAGGTGTACCATGGAGAACATTCTGATAGTGTTGTACCATGGAGAGCATTCGGATACAGGTGTACCATGGGGAGAACTCGGATACAGGTGTAACATAGAGAACATTCTGATACAAGTGTACCATGGAGAGCATTCAGATACCGGTGTACCATGGAGAGCATTCTGATACAGATGTACCATGGAGACCATTCTGAAACAGGTGTACCATGGAGAGCATTTGATACAGGTGTACCACGGAGAAAATTCTGATACAGTTGTACCATGGAGAGCATTCTAATATAGGTGTACTATGGAGAACATTCTGATACAGGTGTACCATGGAGAACACTCTGATACAGGTGCACCATGGAGAGCATTCTAATACAGGTGTACCATGGAGAGTATTCTGATACAGGTGTACCATAGAGAACATTCTGATAAAGGTGTACCATGGAGAGCATTCTGATACAGGTGTACCATGCAGAACATTCTGATACAGTCGTACCATGGGGAACATTCTGATACAGGAGTACCATATAGAACACTCTGATACAGGTGTACCATGGAGAACACTCTGATACTGGTGTAGCATGGAGAACACTCTGATACAGGTGTACCATGGAGAGCATTCGGATACAGGTGTACCATGGAGAACATTCTGAAACTGGTGTCCCATGGAGAACATTCTGATACAGGTGTACCATGGAGAGCATTCTGATACAGGTGTACCATGGAGAACATTCTGATACAGGTGTACCATGGAGAACATTTGGAAACAGGTGTACCATGGAGAGCATTCTGATACAGGTGTACCATGGGGAGCACTCTGATAAATGTGTACCATGGAGAACATTCTGATACAGTTGTACCACGGGGAGCATTCTGATACAGGTGTACCATGAAGAGCATTCAGATACCGGTGTACCATGGAGAACATTCTGATACAGATGTACCATGGAGACCATTCTGATACAGGTGTACCATGGAGAGCATTCGGATACAGGTGTACCAAGGAGAGTATTCTGATATAGATGTACCATGTAGAACATTTTGATACAGGTGTGCCATGGAGAACATTCTGATGCAGGTGTACCATGGAGAGCATCATGATACAGGTGTACCATGGAGAACATTCTGATACAGGTGTACCATGAACAGCATTCTGATACAGGTGTACCATGGAGAACATTCTGATAGAGTTGTACCATGGAGAGTATTCTGATACAGGTGTACCATGGAGAGCATTCGGATACAGTTGTACCATACAAACAATTCTGATACAGGTGTACCATGGAGAACAATCTGAAAAAGGTGTAACATGGAGAGCATTCTGATAAAGGTGTACCACGGAGAACATTCTGATACAGTTGTACGATGGAGAGCATTCTAATTCAGGTGTACCATGGAGAACATTCTGATACAGGTGCATCATAGAGTGCATTCTGATACAGGTGAATCATTGAGAACATTCTGATACAGGTGTACCATGGAGAACATTCTGATACAGGTGTATCATGGAGAGCATTCTTATAAAGGTGTACCATGGACAACATTTTGATAGAGGTGTACCATGCAGAACATTCTGATAGAGTTGTACCATGGAGAGCATTCGGATACAGGTGTACCATGGGGAGAACTTGGATACAGGTGTAACATAGAGAACATTCTGATACAAGTGTACCATGGAGAGCATTCAGATACCGGTCTACCATGGAGAGCATTCTGATACAGGTGTACCATGGAGAGCATTCGGATACAGGTGTACCCTGGATAACACTCTGATACAGGTGTACCAAGGAGAACATTCTGAAACAGGTGTACCATGGAGAAATTTCTGATACAGTTGTACCATGGAGAGCATTCTAATACAGGTGTACTATGGAGAACATTCTGATACAGGTGTACCATGGAGAACACTCTGATACAGGTGTACCATGGAGAACACTCTGATACTGGTGCACCATGGAGAGCATTCTAATACAGGTGTACCATGAAGAGTATTCTGATACAGGTGTACCATGAAGAGCATTCAGATACCGGTGTACCATGGAGAACATTCTGATACAGATGTACCATGGAGACCATTCTGATACAGGTGTACCATGGAGAGCATTCGGATACAGGTGTACC